>NC_045745.1:29553610-29558728 GCF_008692095.1 Etheostoma spectabile
TATATATATATATATATATATATTTTAAATCCAAAAATGCATAAAACAGATTTCCCTAACGTTATTTAATTGTAGTTATTTATGAGTCCTCACTAAAATAATATAATAATTTGTTTCATGGTCACAACAGAACATCAAAATATATTAAAGTTCTGATAAATAAAATGTTCAAAAAAAAATACAAACTTAAGATATGAAACTTAAAGTCCTTTAAACAAAAACCCATTAACAAAAAAATAAATCTGTGCTGCCAACAGGGACGTTGTAGAGCGCCCTCTGGTGGACAAACTATGGAACGGCAACACTCATGACATGGTTGACCATCCGTTTTTATTTTTTAAATATATATTTTTAATCGGCCATTATAAATGCTGATACCGATAGATCGGGATATGCCTAATATTGGCCGATAATATCGGCCTGCCGATATATCGGTCGGGCTCTAGTAGGAAATGTGTAATTAGCTTTGACACTTTGTCCAAAATAGCTTATATTTTTACTGTAGTTTCATATGAATTCATAACTTGGTAATTTCTCTGCTCTATGTAACTTAACTATTTTTATTAAATCCAATAAAGCCTTGCAGTAACTTAGAAAACCCATACTCTATTTGTTCAGATAAGTCAAGATTATTGCCTCCTAGAAACTGATATTTCCTTCCTCGACTGTGGCTTATAAAACCGCAGCAAACAGCCAAGCAACTTCTCTTTTGACATGAGTGAAATTGAATTGGTTTGAAATGAGAGTGCGAGAGGGAGCTTGATGGCAGAATGGCTGTTTGAATATATGTACAGCACGATGTACAAGTATTGAGAGTGTGTCAGGTTTGGATTTGACTCCCATCGGCTGTGAGTGTTGATTTTCAGCTTCAGGGACGGCGTTGTATAGCCCATTTTTATACATAACATCCCAGTTGTAAGGAGCAGGACATCGATCTTAAACATAGAGACAAGGCAGTCACAGATGTTTTGGGGCCAAAACCCCGGTCAGACCCCACAAGACTGGAGCGGTGAAAGCCCCTGAAAATTTCAAGGTGGCTGTAAGAGTGCCAGTTAAAAACACAAGTAAAATTTAATTGTTTTTAACATTTCTCAAAAAATTCAGAAGATTCCTTAATAGAAAACAACTTTTTTAATAGCACCATGTATTCAAAGTCATCTCCACAAATCATCATTATCATGGAGCTTTTTTGTTGTTGTCTTCCCGTCATCCATGAACTTGTTGTCCCTCCAGGTTCAGTTTGAAAAGGAACTTTTTTTTGTGCTTTTTCCAATGCTTTTAAAAAACAAACAAACCCCCCCGATTTGATCACTAATGTTGTGTTGGTTTAATAATACCTTTTACACTTATCCTTGGAACATTGGTTAACAAACTTCATTTATGTATGTGTATAAAAAAAAACAGAAATTATGATTTTTTCATTTGCCCAATAGTTAAAGGGGAACTATGCAGGTTTTTTTTAGCTTAATTTACCCTAACTGAACAGCTTTGGAGTAATTGCAATGGTTATATGACTTTTTTTTCGCTATGAATGGTGGTGGTCTTGCGCCCCCCCAGCGCCTGTGAGCGGAAAACCACCCTTGCAACTTTGGGCCGGCAAGGCTCAAAGTCAGGAAGTATCTCGTGTTATCAGGTCTCACAAATTGCTTCACGGCACTGCACACATAAACGCCCCGATTCAGGAACCGGCTAACTATAAGAAGAAGGTAGCAATGGAGTTTTTCACACTATCGGCTGAAGCAGAACGCTGGGAAAGCATTGTAGGAGGGACGGCCGACTAATCAAGCAAGTCAGAAACAAGTATTTATTGATATCACTTTACAATAAGGTACACAAAAAAAGGGTGGTTACCATTTTTAAAAGAATAAAGAACGATTAGTTACCCTCTTTCAAAAGTAACTACCTTTCTGGAAAAGGGTAACTACCCTTTTAAAAAGGGTAACTAATCATTTGTTACTCTGTCAAAAACAGTAACGACCCTTTTTTAGTGTATTTTTTATTGTAAAGTGCTACCGAATTATTTCTTACAGAATATCAGCAATAATGTATTTGGCAACCCTGGACTTGTTGAGGACAATAAACCATGATGATATGTTGTTATATGTAAGTGTATTCTTAACCCTCATGTTGTCTTTGTTTCAAATTTGACCCGTTTTCAAAGTTTTGTTTTTTTATATCCGAAATAAAGGAAGTTGGAAAAAGTGGCAAAATAGATGGGAAAACAAATACAAAAATACAAAAAAATCCAAGAACTTCATAAAAAAACGTTGTAAAAAGCAACAAAAACGTTGAGATAAGGGGGAAAATGTTTTTCATGGTCAAAGGGAAGACAACACGAGGGTTAAACACAACTCAATAATCCTTTAGATTTCAAATTCTGTAAAATATTCCTTCAATGTTCTAACAGAGTGGTGTGGCACCTAGCACTGTACATTTGTAATGCAGTCCTTTGCCCAACAGTGAGTTTGGGATATTCGTTTCCATGCTTAATCATAATATGATTATGTGATTAATGATTTGTAAAGTAGCCTATCCCTAAGGCTTTTATGGCGTTTTATTTCACCAACTGACTACAGTTCTTATCAAGACGTCCTCCACATAAAGGGAGAGGGATTTGCTCGTCAGTTGGATGTGGCTGTCACAGCCGATAATGAATTAGTCAGACTTGCACATTGCCAGTGAAATGTTCATAACACATCAAGAACCTGAGACACACATTGATAGCGTATAACTTGGGAGTCCTCAGACAAATGGGATACTTTTGACAACACTGAGCCGGGTTTTGTCTACCAATGGCACCAGTGTACTAGAGGCTAAAGGATGATGTGAGCGCGTGCAATATTGTGGGGCTCTGGCTTGCTGTCATCACTTCTCAATGATCAAATTTAAAGTAGGCTAAAGCAACGTCTAGCCTGTGGCTACATTCAGACTTTCGGGTTTCCTGTCACCGTGCGCTCCTCTGGCTCTTTTTTCTGACTCTTTCTCAGTCTTGAGTCGAGAATAAAGCTGATTGCAGTTTTGCTAGGGGCCTTCAGCGTTGAACGTGCCTGCCTGAGGAACATAAGCTTGTTAATTCAACGTTATCCTGTAAATCTCCTTTTAAATTGTACTCCTCTAAGACATGCTTTTATGTATTATGTTTATCTTTGCCACCACCTTTTCTGTTTCCTCTATTTTTGTCTTTTCTAGATTGTAGATTTGGGAAAAAAAAAAAAAAAGATTATCACGAGCATCATCCTTATTATTTTTCTATGTATCAGTGAGATTGGACAATCATGTTAACATGCCTCAGCAGCCTTCTCTGTTTAACTTAGTGGGCCATTCTTTTCTTAAATTAGCTTAAAGCTAGAGGTAAACCAGCTGTCAGACTGCTCCATCAAACTGTGTGTATCACCCTCAGAAACCTATACACACGCTAACACAGCTAGCATTTCACCTAGATCATCGCTAATATGTGTGTCCTCAGATTGTGCACACGGCTTGGCATCAGTATGACAAATCCCCCCCCCCCCTCACAACAACAAACACACTGAAGAAAACAGATAGATAACAAGTAACAGCCCCCTAGAGGCAGCACTGGTCATCTATACCAACTTTTCAAGTATCTGGCCAGTAGTTGTCAAGATGTCTTACTCTGCTGGTGTGCTGCTGGGAAGATAAAAGATGTTCCATGTTGATCTACAGGTGTTAAGTAGAGAGAACAGTGGTGACCAACAGCAACATATTGATTTTCTGGTCCAGCAGTGACAGAGAGCCTTTTGTCTAACATCTCCTATCTACTGCCTGCTGCTTCATGATCCCTGCTGCTTCTGTAATAACCTGCATTGATGCTTCATTAAGGCCCCTTTTAATTGACTTTTTCTTAACTTGTGTTTTCATGTTGTTAATTATTGGGGGTAAATCCATGCAGCATGTGTAGTAGAGGAATATAGGATATGGCATTTCAATTGTTTGACCTGTGTGAGAACTAAAATTGAGCTTTGTTTATATTTAAAGAAGAATTACGGCCAATTGTTACGTTAATCTTGATCCCTGTAAATATGCGTGTACTTTCGATTGAAAAGCAACCCGACCTGAATCGGTGCAGGCAACACGGAGTATCTGCAGCTACGTGCTCGAGCTTCCACTGGGCTAAAACGGCAGTTGTCGGGCGAAGCTTTAGAGTGCCTTTGTGCTTCTTAACAGACATAAATGCAATTAAAATGTCTTTGCAACATGAACAGGGCCCTTACGTGACAACAATATGCAGTTTCAATGCAGCTAGCAGCTAACATGGCGAGCTAGCCACCAGAAATAGACAGGTTAGGTGAATTAAACAATGTCTGAGTTGAAAACGCATATTGTTGTCACGTAAGGGCTGTGTCCATTTTGCATAGACATTTTAATTGCATTTTGTGTCTGCACTCTAAAACTAGCCCTGACATTGGAAGTTTGTACATGTAGTTGCAGCTGCGGGTCAGGTTTTTTTCAATCGAAAGTACACACATGTTTATAGCATTCAAGATAAAAAAACGTAAAAATTGACTGGAATTCTCCTTTAAGGCCACCGCTGCTCAGACAGGATCTGTCCAGCAGGCCTTTATCACTTTTGAATGAGATGTTTGCAGTCATTTCTTTGGGTTAATTAGAGTTCTCATAAGTGTAAAGGGATATTTCCATGTGGATATTCCCACATTCTTCCTGCTGCAGTGTGACGAGGATGGGAAAGCTGTGGCAGATGGAGCGGCCGTGGTATCTGATTGAGCTGCTCTTGGAGTCTAGAGGGCTTATGGTAAATACAATAAATTGTGGGATGAAGCTTACAGCCTTCATCAGCACTAACAACACAGGGGTTCTCCGCAATTATGGGGTCGCCATGAAATTAACACTGTGACCAGAACTTAGAACCATAAACGTCCATTTTATCAGACAGATTAATGGTAGCACTTTAAGTCTCCTATTTAACATTTCTAAGCACTATAGAAACATTAAATGTATGTTTTATAACACTATAATAACGCACTAATAGTAGTAAGCAAGCAGATATTTGTCTGTTCATGTATTTATCAAAAATCTCCTGTGGACCCCAATTAGTGGGGGCTGCTGTATGGATGAGGAATGAAAATTCAATAGTAAAAA
>NC_045745.1:29558738-29570006 GCF_008692095.1 Etheostoma spectabile
AAAAGAAAATAGTCATTGTGATATAAAGCTAGAATTACTGAAAGATCATTAAGAAACAAGTAAAAAATCTCCATATATCTGCTTAAACCATCATTAGTGTGTGTTCTAAACCCCTTATCAAATGATTGTGTACCATTTATAAATGCTAAATTGGGGTACTTAAAGTAAAGGGTTAATAGATTAACCTGCATTTGTGTATTGCTGTCTGGAAAATATTTGCCGTGGAGATTTAACAAGAAATCGGGACAGACCGTCTTGCAGATAGGATAAAGTCGAAATGAATGTATGTAAAAGCTTTAAGGAAAGGAATGCATGAAGCATATTCAGTGTGTGTTTATGTGTGTCTAGTGTATGTGCCACCCAGATTTATTTGTAAGGATTGTAGCTATGACAACAACAATACAAAAGAAAAGTGTGATGCGTTGCAAAAGATTTTGTGTTACAGTAATGAACACTAAAATTAAGTTTAGAATTAAACAACTTTGCAATTGCTTTGATTTGAAAATCTAATAATTGGCCTGAGGGTGGCGCTGGAGCAAAAGCCATTGGGATCATTCAGATTTTAAGGTTTATGGTTTAACGTCATTAGCATTTTTGCAAAGTTGGTGAATACAGTAAGCATGCTCAGTTTACTCCATGGTCATCTGCTAATTAGTTGTTATGGATGATGGGGCACTATGATAATTCATTCCAAATTTAGATGAATTTTTGCCTAAGGTTGTAAAGATACCTGGCCATGCACTTAAGTGCTGGTCAAATGGAATGTTGGCCTAGGGGTCACTGCATGATGAAAGGTCAGGGAGTCATGAAGATCATTAGATATCATCCTCAGGGGACAGTGAATATAATAGTAGTAGTTCCTGAAATATCTTGTTTGGGCCTGAAGTATGGCAGTGCGAAATACCGAATTAATTAGAATTTCTGTTCACATGGTGTACGAATAGGTATTACAATGCATGCAAAATAGTTATTTCCAGTACTAAAGCTCACTGAACTTTGACTTTGTTCAGTCAGTTCTGACCTGGTGGCTAGCTAATGTAAGCTAGCCAGCTGTCTGAAGATACCAGGCTAATTTCTTGTTAAGTAACACAAACAGCTGGAGCAGATGAATCAGTGTGCCTACTTCTTTACTCTATCTGTGGTGAAACTGATTAATAAAGTGTATGTCTGTGCTCTGTTTAGTTGAAGCAGCTGGTACAGACAGTCTATAGCTGCATCGGATCTTTTTGGAATATGCATAACAATGACAGCCCTGCAGATGGTGAAGGTATTGCATTATTCTGGCTAACTGCTCAGCTAAGTCCTAAAAACATAATATAATTTAAATCATGTTTTTGTCTTTCTTTTTTTGTGTTAAAAACTTGTTTGGCAACATCACCACCCAGTCAGAGTTCAAGCCCAAACTGACAACCACATCTTAGGCTCAGCCAATTTAAGAGCTAATATATTTACAAAACACTGTAAGCTAAGAAGTAATTCCTTTAAGAAGATATAGGGGAAATATATGGTTGTGAGTGTGTGCGTGTGTGCGTGTGTGCGTGTGTGTGTGTGTGTGTGTGTGTGTGTGTGTGTGTGTGTGTGTGGTGTGTGTGTGTATATGTGTACATATATATGTATATAGGTGTATGTATGTGTGTATATATTTATGTATATATATGTGTATATATACAGTATATATGTGTGTGTATATATATATATATATATATATATATATATATATATATATATATATATATATATATATACTGTGTATGTATATATATACTGTATATATATGTACATATATATGTATATACTGTGTATCAACCTGCCTGTTGTATGCTGCCCTTAATATTTTAAAGAACATATAAGCAACAACAACAAGAGCGCTTTAATGATGCTGGTAAAGTCAGCTGTGATTTTTCATCTCCACAACTTGAAAGCATATACTACAAATAAACATATATCTCCCCAGAAGGTTCAACAGTGATCCTATTACAATAATCCTAAATGGTTTAAAGCTCGATTGACATAAAGTCCGCTGAATCTCTGCCTATTACCCTCCGCAGCCCTCCCCTTGTCTTCGGGGGCTTCAGTCTCCATGATGTGACACGCCATATATTTGAAGACAAAAATCTTTTTGGGGCTTAACTGTTTTCTTTAATTAGAATACACTTTCTTAAATCAGTTGGGCAGTTAGTGGCATTATTTTTACCAAATTAAGATGTTGTGACCTAAATTAAGAGTGGCTTTTATTTGAGTTGACTAGTTGGGTCTCTAAGCAAAAGAACCACACATGATCCTAATTGACAAGAATAGGTTGAAACTGTCCTATCAGTTGTGAATTTTGAAAATATTGAATACCCAATGCTGGACGACTGTCACATCCTCCACCTCCGCCCTGTTGCCAAAGCATCATCGGTGCATATTGCTGGGGTAGGTTACATAGGAGAGGAACTGACTTTCCTGTTGCTGGCTTCTGAGTACCTACCAAATAAATTCTCATATAATGCAGAACTTTCCAGGAGTGGCAGCCATTTCTTCCCTCATCTCCAATTCCTGTATCACCCAGTTCATGCTGGCAGTCTGTACATTGGGGCGAATTCTGACTGCTTCAGTGTGTAGTGTGACAAGAGGAAGCCTAAGCCTACATATGCAGCCTGGCAATCAAATGTTGGCTCCAGTTCTTCTGTTAGCCTCTCACGTCTCACCCAGTCTATTTAAGATTTAAGGGAACATTAAGACCTCGAAACATCTATTTAACAGAAATCTATTAAAATCTTCAACACATGAAATGCATATTGGCAATCTGTGCAGTGATTGCCTACCTTATTCCCAGCCCAATGATCCCATGCGTTAATTTATGAGCGTGATATTTACTGTACAGACACAAGTGTGGTGTTGCTCTTTTTATCTAGGTTTCTAAGCTAACAAATGTATTTTTCCCAAATGTCGAACTTTTAGTTTAAACAGGATAAGGGGACATTACCTCTGCTTTTTCCACCAAGGACTGGAAGTGCGTAAGTGATTTTGTCATGGGGCTGTGCAGTATGTCTGCTTTGAAATTCTTTGAACATGGTTAGCAGCCGCTGTATAAGTACAGAAGTATAGAACTGACTTGTTAATGTCAGTTTTCAACAAGATGTATCTTAAGTTGTCTAACATTAGCCAGCACTTACTTACACTGCAATATTTCTTTTTTATACTATGGCAACCGCACTTTACAGTACCTTTATTTGACGGCACTTTCCATTCAGTCTATACCGCCTGCTCATTGTCTGTTGTTTGCCTGTTTGTGTGTTTTACTCTTTTTTTTAATTTACCGTAGAAAACCGCTGCTGCTGTAATAAGGGAATTTCCCCACTGTTGGATGAATAAAGTCTTATCTAATCTAATCTCATCTAATTAAACATCATAGGCTACTGGTTATACCAGGGAAGGCTGTAGTGGCAAAACCTAAGTGAATTCTGCAAGGGTGTGTTTTTTTGCTTATGAATTTAACTTCTCATTCATAAG
This sequence comes from Etheostoma spectabile, assembly GCF_008692095.1. Classification (NCBI taxonomy): domain Eukaryota; kingdom Metazoa; phylum Chordata; class Actinopteri; order Perciformes; family Percidae; genus Etheostoma; species Etheostoma spectabile. The sequence goes on from NC_045745.1 coordinate 29,562,234, forward strand.
AGGTAGAGTATTTCCTCTTTCAAAAGTTACATAGCCTTGCTTTAATTTGTTACTACAGAAGTACCAATAAGCCCTTTAAGATTTGTTTTCCCTTTACCGCCATATGCTGAGGCTGAACATGTTACTGTATCCTATAAAAAGCCACTTCTTCAGGTTGTTCTCCCATCCACCACTAGTGGAAGGCAGAGGTATGATGAGATTATTCCCTTTACAGTGTGACAGGCCATGTTCCCAGATTAGTTATTTCCCAGGAACCTCTAAGAAATGGTAAGACACTTGAAGCATACCGCTGGAAATTCATGAGGACGCTGGTTCAGTGAAAGAAATAACTGTAGGTTGTGCCCATAATTAACGCATGGTGTCATGGGGCTTTGAATAAGGTGGATTTGCTTTCAAAGTGCTCTAAATGCAACTATTAATGTCTAATGTAAAATAGAGTTATATTTCCTATCAGATATCATGCATAGCATTGTTGGTTGCAGGAAAACACAGCAATCCAAGCTACGTTTTTTTAGTAGTTTTTTCATTAAAGGTCCTTTTTCTTAGCACAGTGACAGCAGAAAGCACCGTGTTTCTAGCTTGCTAAGCTGTTTGTCGTCCACAGATGTTGACTAGCAGATGAGAGCAGCGTGACAGCTGAAGTAATGCATGTAGTTTTACCACTCAAAGTGGAAACAAAGCAATAAAAAATCCCAAGGCAAGCGTTTCCCCCAACACCGCCATTCTGCGAAAGTTTTCACAAACCACTTTGACCATTCCATTTTAAACACACCCATAAAAGTGCCCCACTGGAGGGGACATTACCTTCTCAAACAGCTTCAGCTGTCAGGGCGCCTATTATATAACAACAGCTTAAAACAGCCTGGTGATTTGTGTTTCAATTTCTTCCATTTTATGTGTGAAGATGCACGCTCGATGCCATTTCAGCTCACGGATGGTTGACATGAACAGATGTTAGGAATGTTTGGGTACTACCATTTGCAAGTCACATGTGAGAGGTTGAGAACAGGCCAATTTGTGCTTACCGTAGAGTCTCTACTCACGTGCAACATCTGATGCCTCATCGGATTTTACGCATGTGTGTGGACGTCATTGCTAGTGCATGCAGGGAGGAGAGCATTACAGAGAACGATCTGACAGGCTACATACCCTTACCTATTAGCTATTTTACTCAGTAAGGACATACTATTGTGTGCAACCCTGGAACTACTGTGCATATTGAACGTGCTCTGACCTTGCTTTGGCTTCTTCTAAACGCTCAGTCCCATTTACCAACAGAATACGAGCACAGATGGTTGTATTAAAATCCAAATGGGTATGTAACTATGGCAAATGTAAGCAGTAAGCAATTACAGCAGTTTAATGCTTTTGGACTGTATAGAGTATGATGTATAGTTATTGATGTGTGTGCAGTAGTACTTAACCTTGTATTTTCAGTCTTCCCCTTGCACTAGGGCTGTGCAATTATTCAACATGTTAATCGCGATTTTGATTTTGGCTCCTAATGATCACATAAACAAGATAATTGAGAATTTTTTTTTTTGCACATTACATTTTGCAAGTAAACTCTTTTTTGTAGAGATGCACCAATTACAATTTTTAGGCCGATTCCGATTTCATTTTTTCTAACCAATTCACAGCATACACAAATATTTTCTTTAATAGAAAATATTTTGCATAGAACATTTTTTGAATAGATAGTCGATCACTATAAGAGAACTATATAAATTACTCCTGGTGTGGGAAATTCACACAGATCTAAATGTTATAGAAGGAACGAATTCTTTCTTTTAACAAATAATATCCAACAAAAGTGATATATTTAGCACACTAAACATCTGTAGGCCGATGTATGAAAACAGGGAAAACTGGTAATGGCAATAAAATAATATAAAAAATAACAAATAAAAAAAAATCTATATAGCCTTGCAGTATTAAGATATTTCTCAAAACACACACACAGGCCTGTTTGAACATCAACAGTAATGTTACCTGAAAACAGCGTGTAGTTCCTTTTTTGGGCAATTTTACTTTATTTATCATTGTACATAAATATGAACAATATCGTTGCTGTCAACATGCTTATCTGCTAACGTTAGCTGCCGACGGTTACCTCGGAACAATCCAGCAAATAGACGGTACCCTAGATGCGTTACCTGAAATGGAACGTCAACGTCACCTCTCATTGTACACACAGTTTAACAACCAAACCAATCGGTGCATCTCTACTTTTTTGACTTCTGTTGTGAATGAAAAAAAAATTCAAATGGGAAAAGTATTATCGGAAATGTCACAGTTCAATGTGTTTTCACTGTTGATTTGTTTAACTTTTTTAAGTTCAATAATCGCAACATATCCAAAAGTCAACAAATAATTGTGTGAAAATAGTGGTGATTTCAATATTGACCCAAATAGTTGTGATGTTGTTTTTTTGCATAATGGAGCAGCCCTAACTTGAACTTAACCAACTTTCAGTACCTTTGGTTTACTATTGTGTTTAATTTTGTAGCTGGAAGATCAGCAACGCCTTTATATCTGTCTATTGAAAAGGAAGCCACAGTCAGCAGCCTGTTAGCTTAGCTTAGCATAAAGACTGGAAAACAGGGGGAAACAGTGAGTATGGCTCCCGCTAACCAGAAATCAATCAACATGTTAAATCTACTTAGTTTAGTCTGTACTAAAACAGAAGGGTAAAAACAAAAGAACTTATGAAGGGGGGTTATGTGGGGAACTTAGTTCTGCACATAACCACGTATAAAACAACTAGCTACTTGTGGTTTTAGAGGTGCTGGTTAGTGAACTTTGTTTCCTTGAGACCGAACCAGGCTACCTGTTTCCCCTTTTCCACTTTTTTTGCTGAGCTAAGCTAAGCCTTCCTGATTTTTGCTTCATACTTAACAGACAGACATGAGATTGGTATCGATCCTAATCATCTAACTGCCAGACAGCAATTCAGCTTATTTTCCAAAATGTTAAACTTTAAATGTCCTTGGCTTGATAAATAAAGCAAAAATGAACCCATCTCCTTCGTTTCTTTACCTCTTAGTCCAAGTAAGCCTAGTGGCTCCTCTAAATCACGCAATCTTACTCCTTCACAACAAGTCTTTTAAAACAACCCGTAGACTCATGTACGGTGTATAATCACATTAATCTATTTTTAAGTTGGATTTTCAGCTTGACTATGCACACTAACTGTCTTGTTGAGTGTGTCCTTACACATCTTACCTCCTCGTCAGAATGTGTAGAGTTGTCATAAAATGGAGTCTCTGAGAAGTCTTTAATGAAGTGAATATTTTTCTAGACAACTTGCTCCTGTTTTGTCCTTATGAAGCCGAGTTCCGCTTCCATCACTATCTTTGAACATCCTGTATTATACGCAGGGCGTGGATGTTGCAGAGTTGACGGTGAAGGGACGAGGTGGCATTCAACCAACAGTTAGCCCCACATAAAGCCTTTATCACACCTAAACGGCTCCGTCTCCCAAAGCCTGAGTCAGATAAGCGCTGCACATTCATCTGTAATGATGTGGAAGCAAGAACCAACTGAACTGAGCTGAGAGGGAAAGGCTAACACAGTGGGGATGGCTGAAAAGGGTGCAGGGCCGATGGGGTTTGCCTTTTGCACACCTCAGGCTGATGTGTTTATGTATTTTGTGTTCTCTGTGGATTCAAGTTGATTACAAGATGAGTGTTGTTTTACACTTCAAAGTACCGAAATTATCTGCAAGATGAAATGTGAAGCAGGGGCCACATTACACAGTGGTCATTGAAAACGTTTCCCTTTGGACTGCAAATTACTTTATCGCAAATAGACTGAATATTTTTAGACACTTAAGTCTGCCTCCACATGCTTATTGTAAGCTTCTGTTCTCAAGGAATAACTGAACCCAGCAAGTTCAAGTTCTTCTTAGTTTGACACATTTTGGAGTTCATGTTCAGCTTATAAATTGGAAATCTGTATTTCTAATATTTCTGAATGCGTGTTAACCCTTGTGTTGTTTTCCCATTGGCCATTCTACTTTTGTTTTTCTGGGTATGAATTTAAAATTAAAACTATTTGGTTGTCTTTTCTCAAAACTTTTGTCACTTTCCTGACGTTTTTGTCACTTTTTCCGAGGTTTTTATCAATTTTTTCTGGGCTTTTTGATGTTTTTGTTGTTTTTTTCCCACATTTTTTAAGCTTTTTCAGATATTAAGAGGACAACATGAGGGTTAAAGCACGTTAAAATGTAACTTGTGTATAATTTATAAGTTATTGAATTTCTAAACCTACCATAATGCTGTACCTGTGGCTCTTTTCCCACTTTGCACGCCGGAGTGCCTGGGGTGATATGATCACAAGTTTACAGCTCTAAATACGCCTGTGTGTTTACACCAAATGCATTAGGGAGGGAACACAAGCCGCTTTTGTAGCTGTGATGTACATGGTTGTTTGCATATTCAGCAAGGATGGCAAAATTTGAATACGAGACACATGTCATTTGTCAAATGCACCCTAGACACAATCGGAATACAAGACACTGTTCTTAGACAGGAGGAAATCAAGAGTCTAGCCCGACTGGCCAACAGCAAGCTACTTATAAGGAAAAGTGGTCATAAAATGCAATTTGGCACAATGGCCCAAAAAAAGTAAATGGAAATGGAAAAACGTGCCTGGCTCTCGATGAATGAACTCGCTGGTTAATATGACATTGGAACAGGTATATTAACACAGTGGCAACAACTGAGGAATGTGTAAAAGACATATGTGTAAAAGACATAGGTGTAAAAGACATATTTAATGAAGATTTATACCCCCCTTTTTTATCTTGACACAGTTTCCGCTGCGCTACTTTATCTTTTTTTTTCTTCAAAAAGCTTTATTGAAGGTTTTTACAAATTACATGTTATAACATACATTAGAGAGCAAAAAAAGATAAAGACAACAAACTACGAATTACAAAAACATGACAGTTTACATTATAAAGTGCAGAGAGCGGTTAAAGTGCATGTGTTAAAGTGCATGTGTTAAAGTGCATGTGCTAAAAGTGCATGTGCTAATAGTGCAAAAAACAGACCATAAAGTGCAAAGAGTACGAAACATTACAAATTAATAATATTCCAAGGTAGGAGCTGATTTTTGTCTAATTTTTTCCTTCTTCTTAACTCAGTGATGACTTGTTTAAAAACGTCATCACTGGTTATGACAGTCTGTTGTATTGTCATACAGCACCTGGTCCTCCACAGTGCTTTATTTATGCACTACTTTATCAGCAGCAGTGATTGTTGCTCGTTGGTTTCTTCATCTGATCGGTTCTGTGCGTGAAGTCAGCATAGCTGGCTTCATTGGAGATGGATCACTGGTGTTAGGGTAATTCCAACACACTGTGTCACAGTGGAATTACATTTTAGTCAAGTGCTTAAATTCTCACAGACATTAATATTTTCAGGTTAAATCAATTATCTTCAAGACCACTAAATCCCATTACATGACAGATATAACCCTTGGTGTCTGGTAGACAGAATAGCAAACGTTAGCCTCAGGGTAATATAAATGTACTTCACCTGCAGTCTAGTGTCATTATTCCTTCTTTTTTGAGCTACCAGACACTTCATCTTAAATAAAATCAGCTTACCCATATTGCCCTCTTGTGCCTTTTCAAACACACCAACGGGCTTTAAAGAGCACACCTACATTCCCATACCTGTGTTCAAACACACTGACTCAAACCTGCAACCTGTCTGTGTCTTCCAGGTATAACTGGCTTCCTGACTGCAGCTCTGGACCCACCAGGACGAGGATCCAAAGAGGAAGACGGATGAGACCACAGAGTCTACCTGAGAATGCGACCTGTCCCTCCGCCTCACCATGTCACCCTAGAAAAACTGTTAACCTGCCCTTGTCCACAAATCCTCTTTTTGCCTTTGTTATTTCCCATAACCCACTGAGTTTGTGATCCCCCTTTACGCCCAGCTGAAGTCCTAGTGATATGACTAAAAGAGCATTTATTTTGGACATGTTGTTTTTTCCTCTCAATGCTGCCAGCCACCAAGGCTATGGCGGGAAGCGCCACTATACGTCTCAGCAGGTTGCTAATCACTGTCTGCTGTGGCTCTTGGGACTAGTGCTACACCTCACCCTCTCCTCGTGTCAACGGGTTGACCTGAAACACCCCATAGTGTCCACTGGCTATGGAAAGATCCGTGGAATCAGGAAGGAGCTCAACAATGAGATCTTGGGGCCGGTGGAACAGTACTTAGGTGTGCCGTATGCCACCGCACCTGTCGGCGAGCGCCGCTTCCAGCCTCCTGAAGCTCCAGGATCCTGGCAAGAGATTCGCAATGCCACCCATTTTGCACCAGTGTGTCCCCAGAATGTCCACGGGGTTTTACCTGAGATCATGCTGCCAGTGTGGTTCACAGACAACCTGGATGCTGCAGCAACCTATGTTCAGAACCAGAGTGAAGACTGCCTTTACCTCAACATCTATGTACCCACTGAAGATGGTGAGTAACACAAAACTCTCATGCTAGATACAGGAAGAGAAATAGTTTGTCATGGCCTGTTACACTGTGCATGGTGGGTGAGAAAAAAGCCGACAAGATAGAAACAGATGAATTGCTAGTGGAAATAGCAAGTATTACTGCAGTATGAACTGAGACCAGCATACCAGAAATGCTGGGAAGAAGATATAAGAAACAGAGGGATTCAAATTTAATTAATTGTCAATTTCAAGTCATTTGAACTACTCTTAACATAGGGGAGTGTACATACATTGGTAGAATGGGCCACGGTTACAGTATGTATGCTGTACACTACATATGTCACATCCTCAGTAAGAGGCTGATGTAGAGTTTCCTGTGTTATTCCCAGGGGATAAGGTGTGCAAATGAGTGAGACTGATTTAACATGTCGCCCTGTCTGCTTGTCAAAATCTGTCACTTATTGTCAGGGGTCACTGCTTACACAAGGCTGATGCTGTCCCCAAGGATATGTTTTGCTCTGTGTGTGTGAGATAGAGAAATAGAGACTGAAGGGGAACTGAAGTGCCTCTGAAATCAAACACACCACATTTTACACGTAACTGCTGTCACAAGCTCGCAAATAGTTTGCATGGTGTTAGACTTGCGGTTATGTGAGGAAGAAGAAGGTTTGAAAATCTGAAGATCTTAGGTATTTTGCTATGGCAATGAATTGTCATGACTAAATACACAACACTCAAAGTACACAGAGGTTGCCAGGTTGAGAACACAGCATCAGTGTTGCTAGACGCTAGTCTCACATAGCCACAGCCTTGGCCCGCTTGCCTGGTCCTCCGATAATGTTAGCAGTTAAGGCGTGACCAGTCAGGATCACTTCCCTGGCTGTGTCTCAGTTGTTTTGAGAGTAACTAACTCGAGTAATGTTGCTGATAGAGAATCCCATTTTGATAAAGTCTTTTATTCCTTATTTCTTAAAGTACTTTCTTAAGTAGTATAACTTTCATGCTTATTTTATGTACATTTGACAAACTGTGTTTTTCTAGTTACTGCTGGTTAACACAAAGGTGGTAAATGTCTTAGTTTTGAGGACATTCAAAGTACACGTTGCACAAACTGGCTGCACTCTAACACCTTTAGCGTAGGAGTAATAAAGATAACCACCGTCCAATGTATCCTTGTGTGTGTGCAATAAAAAGACTGAGCTACAGAGAAATTGTTGAAGATCCTAGGAGCAATGCTGGTGACAGGTTGCTCCTATGTGTCCTTCCCTTTTGCGGCAAAAGTATATAAACTGCTCACTACCGTCTGTGTC
>NC_045745.1:29570016-29572751 GCF_008692095.1 Etheostoma spectabile
TGCTTTGACCGTCATTAATTTAGTAAGTTTAAGTGTCCTGAACCTGACAGTTGCTCTATAAAATTCAATGTGAGTACCGTAATGTTGAAATGACTGAAAATGCCCGTCACTATTAGCTGTGATAAATTAGCCTGAATCTAATGCTTACCTGTTCACAAGAAGTTAACCAACTCTGCGCCCTTTTGGGCTCTAAGCTGTCTCCATCTTTCGAATACATCTCCAATATTTACCCGGGGGTTGGTTACGTCTCTGGTCATGCAACTGTTAGAAACATGTCAAAGTTTTTTAGGTTGGGTAGAATCTATCTCCGTTGACCCCGTTGTTTGTTTGCTGCCGCTGGGTTTGGGTTTTTACAGACCATCTGGCAACCTGACCGGGCTGTCAGGATGGGCACTTGATAACACATAAACCGAAATTCCACCACGGCAACAAAAATTTACAAGGTCGAAAATACTAGCTTTAGCATTGTTGTCAGAAAACATAGCATTTCAGCGTAACATGTTACCTTAATATCTGATGACATATTTGGGTCTTTTTTGGATTTAATACTGTAGTTATACTGTATTACATATTGCACATTTAAAGTTTGAGTAAAACATGTCATTATAGTTTATCAGGATTGAAAACTCTACTAAAACTCTAGTCTGCTTCACAGACTAAGTTGTTTCATCACATTTGATTGGCAGTGTTCTGTTATAAGTTAATTCTAAGCATAAAGATTACCCACAGAAGAACACATGTCACAAGCTCAACACAGTCTGCTTTCTGGGATGCAACCGGTTTGCACAGCGCTTGTCCTGATGGCATGTAACATGCCAAATTGCATTTGGTCTCCTGCCTGTCTTTAAATTGTTATGCCTTCAGCTCAGCATTAAGGGTTTTAGCTATAATGTCAACATTGAAATATTGCAACAACTGTTGGATGGATTGCCATGAAATCTTGTATAGACATCCATGGTCCCAGATGATTTATCACTCTGTCTTTGCCGATGCCCTGACTTTCCACCAGCATGTTGACATGTTTGTTTCTGTTTCAACCACTGTAGGATGAATTGGCATGAAATTCTGTACAGACATTCATGGTTCCCAGATGATGTATTCCACTGACCGGTGTGATCCCTTGACTTTTCTTCTCTTGCCACAATGAGGGGACGTGTGTGGTTTTGAGTAAGATTTCTCATTGGATGGATTTATAATAAGATTCGCTACAGAGACCCATGTCACTCTTGGCATGAATTGTAACGACAAATGGCAATTTCGTGCCATCATTTGGTCAACATTTTTATTTGTCCAATATTTTGCTTTATGGCCACATACCTGTTAAACCAATGACATTCCCATCAGCATCAGCTGTACTATGTTAGCATGCTGATATTATTATTTAGCTCTCGCGCTACTGTGCTTGAGTACAGCCTCACATAGCTGATAGCATGGTTGTAGACTCTTACTATAGTAGTGTTTCAGCTAGACTAAGCTAGTTTAGCTAGTAGGTTAGCTTCCTAACTTGGTAAGGGATGGTCATGTTTACAATTTAGGGAGGATGTCAGTGTTGTATTGTGCTGTGTTTGGCAGCTAGCAGATGCATTGCCACTCATGCCAGATATAGGTGGGCCTAAATGAATTGGCAGCAGAGAACCATACTGCCTGGATCAAAATGTTTTGGTTCCAAATCCGGCCTGCAGGACTTGATTTTGACACATTTAATCTCAGTCAATACAGCATTATTTGTTATCTTCCCATTCTACCTTAAGTCATGCCCCTATCTGATATATCCGTTACAGACCTAGAAATACTCTCACTGAGCATGTTCTCTGTGTTATTCTTTGGACAAAAGAAAATTCACAGCTCTCATCATCCCTGCCATCTATATGCAGATGGCGGTAGAAGGGGTCACTGTTCTGAATGCAAATGAGCTTCGTGCCCTTCCCCACCAGGTCCACTATGTAGCCAGCTACTTCTTCAGCGCAAATGGAATTCAATTAACTCCTTAGAATAATGTAAATAATACAAATGTTCTTGTGGATTGATCATTGAGTTTTACACTCTCCTGTTATTTCTCTCCCGCTCCCTACTGCATTTTACAGGGCTACCCTAATTCTCCTGTGTGGCCAGGATGCTTGGCAAGAGCACTGTATTACTGAATTCCTGTTTCCTCAAGACACTCCTCAGCCATGGGCCTAAGATCCTTCATTTTTATTGCCGCTGGAGCAGCCATTTACCGTGCTCTTTATTAAAAACCATATTTCAGGAGGCAGGATAGTGGAGGATGGAGCTGGAGACTGGAGGCACAGTAGAAGAGATGGAGAGCAGAGGGATAGGACTGCATGTGCTGGAAGCTGCTGCCTATGGGTGCAGGGGGGTTGAACCGAAGCTGTGTCTGACACCTTGTCAAGCAGACAGGCCACCATAGACATGACATACTGCACCTTCATCCTGTTTACTGCTCTGAGGAAATGGAGAGGGACAGGAGACAGCTTGCGCTCTGGCCAGTAGCTCACTGAACCGAACAGAAATGCTGTTGACTGAGGGATGGAGCTGCATTAGGTCAAACAGTACTGGGACAACCCAAGCAAAATGCTCTTACATAGGCCAATGTATTTCAGTGACCAGTGGCCCATTACATCATGTGACAGTCAACCTACCGGCAGGCTTCTCTACTGAGGCAGAAGGGGAAAATGTTTTTAAAAAGTGTGTGTGTGTGTGTGTGTGTGTGTGTGTGTGTGTGTGTGTGTGTG
>NC_045745.1:29572761-29575032 GCF_008692095.1 Etheostoma spectabile
GTGTGTGTGTGTGTGTGTGTGTGTGTGTGTGTGTGTGTGTGTGTGTTTCCCTTTGGCTACATCCTACTTTTTGTCTTGTCTAATCCATTTAAGCATGTCTTTAAAAGTCTGCAGTTTGTTGTCACAAGTTAAGACCTAGATGCTGCCATGAGCATTTTTTTCAAAGCAAATCACCAAAAATAAAAACATATTGTCCTGGCCACATTAGCATGTAGCAATGCTATCTATTTATGTGGAGGAATGCAGGCATCAAGATCTGCAGCCACAATATACTGACAACCAGTACCGAAATAATGAATTCAAAAGTCAGTCAATGCAAATATAAAGCTGACAACAAAATTGATAATTAGTAGTCTCATCATCCCTGACATCTATATGCAGACATTATCAAGCTCATATCTCAGATGTGAAGCTTTGCTCTTTTTTTCCCAGTATCATACCGTTATAAATGAAATGCCTATGTTTGTTTTTAGCCATGCTAGCCATGACTCTTGGGATGTCAATGTGAGTTCATCCACCACTTTGGTCCAGAATGGAATATCTCAACAACTCTTGAAAGGATTGCCATGAAAATTTGATGCACGCATTTATGTTACCCTCTGGATGAATTGTAATAACTTCAATTTATGAGCATACGTGCAAACCAAATGGCATTCTCATCAGCATCAGCTGTTGCCTCCTTTTGTGTTTTGTGCTTATTAGCAATTGTCAGCATGCTAACACGCCAAACCAAGGTGGAAAACATGCCAAACAGTATACCTGCTACTAATTAGAATGCTAGCATTGTCATTGTAAGCATGTTAGCATGCTGATCTCTGTATTCACAGTAACTCAAACCGCTGCTGTGTTTAGGTACACCATTAGAACCACTTGCATGGCTGTAGACTCAGAGACTTTACCTTAGGCTCCGGGAAGCTGTAATTGTCATTTCCACTATTTTACAGACTAAACAATACAAAAAAATATAATGAATGTTTTTAGTCTTAAACTTTGATATAGATGAGGTGCACTGGTGAAGTCTTAACTTGAAGTCTAATGGTCCGTTGCAATGTGCTACTGTCTGTTTGAGCGGAGCTAATCCTAACGTATGGGTTAGCTCTTTATAAGGCATTAGAGAGCGAGTGAAATCAGAGTAGTCTCCATTAAGCGGCGAGGTGTGGTTTTAGAGTGGTGCTAAGTAATGGGGAAGTGCTGACAAGACTGGGGACGTATGTGTCTTTCCATCCATTACCGGTCTGTCTACCTGACTGCTCTGTAGCCCAGGACCAACTACTGTATCATCTCCCACCATGGCAGGAAGCGCTCTCCGGATCCGGCGCCTGTATGGTGGTACTCGGAGGGTGCAGCAAATCCGTTCAGCATTGATCCTTTTCCATTTAGACGGAAGATAAACATTTTATATCAGGAAATCATGTTCATATAGAGGGATGGGTGAAAATGCAGCGTTATTACGGTGGAGTGCAGTGATGCTCTTTGTCTCCTTTGTCAACAGATGCAACGCACTTTAAAAAAGGCTATATGCCTTCACTTTACTGAGAGATTTCCAGCAGAATGGTAGAAACAGACATGTCAGCAGCACTATGGCAGATTGATAAACCCCTTGGCAACCCAACGCAGAGTATTCTTTAAAATGAGAGGCTGCAACGCCTTCTCACCGGATGGCAGTGAATGCGCTGCTGGGTGGGTACGAGGAGGACAGCAACAGATGATAAAGACACTGTTAACATGCCTTGTGTAGCGCATGAACGTTTAATGTGTGGGCGGCTGCGTGTGTGAACGTGAGTGTGTTTTAATGGCTTCCTCTAAGACACGCAGATGTAGACAGTAACTGAGAACAACGCAAATAGCAGTGGCAATTGTGGGCTGATTGAAAGCTCCGCTGACAGAAACCAAGGGGAAAAAAACAAATGAATGGGAATCTTATCAGCAAAGACTTACAGAGGTTGACGCGCCGGGGTGTTGGTTGGTCACCGTGATAAATGCTTGTTATTGGCTGTGCCCTATGGAGCATTTAACTGGCAATACCATTAAAATTTAATGCGGGGCTTCCCTTTGACCTTGGTGAGGAGAATCCTGTCACAAACCTCTGCAGGCAGTGTGAATATCAAAAACAGCTCCCTCTCTGTTAATTTAGTAGGAAAGTCTAACATTTCAGGATACAGTATATGTTAGCATTTCTCTGTGCACAATGTGCATACATGATCACATGTATTCAGGTTGTGTGTGTGTTTGTGTGTGTGTGTGTGTGTGTGTGTGTGTGTGTGTGTGTGT
>NC_045745.1:29575042-29576334 GCF_008692095.1 Etheostoma spectabile
TGCGTGTGTGTGTGCGTGTGTGTGTGTGTGTGTGTGTCATCAGTGCTTCAACAATGTATCTCTGGATCGTGCAGGGACGCTTTGCTTCAGGACTGCAACACTGTCCTGAGCCGGATACAGAGAATCTTGGCATTCCTTTGCCTTCTCTGACCAAAAAGAGTGATGGCTTGATTCGTTTCATTGATTTTTCTTTAAAGAGCAGCAATGTGTCAGGACTGATAGGGAGAAGGGTTGAGGAGAAGTGGCCTCTGGGGTCATTTACGAGGCAGTGCATGACTAGATCCTAAGCCGTTAAAACAGAAGAGTTTGGGGTTATCTTTTGAGGTAACGGTGTCGCTGAAAAGTAACGCAACATAACATTTGTTCTTTTGCAATCTTTCTCTTCTAATCTTAAATTTTTCTGCAAATGCAGTTTTTTTTTAATTTTGTCTTTTGTCTCTCCCCCCCCCTCCCTTTTTTTTCTGAACCTTAGGTCCGCTCACGAAAAAGCATGATGAGTCTACAATGAACAGACCGAGGGATGAAGGTACTTTAATTGCATGTGTTTTTTCCTCGTGCTCCATTTTTCAATCTCTGTGGGGAATGTTGTGTTTGTATCTGAATTAATAATCACCTTAGACTCATCACTCTATGTGCACATTTCGCTGTCCATTGTGAACTGCCTTTATTAGCGCACAAATCTGCCATTTCTTCTTACAGACACACTTATAGCTAAAAAGTATAAAGAGCTACATACAAAGCAGTTGTTCTTCATTCCCCGCTGTCAGAAATGCTGCTTTTTGGGCACTTGCACGGGCAGCTAATTTACTTCCACTTCTTGGTTGCTATGTGCTTGATCAACCACACGCTGATGTTCAGACTATCCTGTGTGATGCATCACTGAAAGAATCAATTTTCAGTCCTTTTTCACCTGCACTTTTATTCTTGTACTAAACTCTTCATGAAATGGTGTGCTGATGTCTTGGTAATGGAAATGGACTTTCTCCAAGTCTTTCAAAAAAACAAATTTCTGCTTATTGCTATATAATCTGCTGTTGCTTTAAATTTCCAAGTTGACTGCAGTCATGCTCTCTCACTCCTCTTTTCTGATGCAGCCCAAATCTATGCAGACAGTGTGTGCATCTGTTTGTGTACACGTGCCCAGAATTACTGTACATTACATAGCATTATGTGTGCATTACGTTACCATTTGCGCATTGTGTGCTTACTTGAGCACAGCGCATGTGCACATCTACGCCTGAGTGCATGTGCTCTAATTTGTGCCGATGCGTGTGGCTTTTTATTGGGGGGGG
>NC_045745.1:29576344-29591806 GCF_008692095.1 Etheostoma spectabile
GGGGGGGGGGGGTTCTGTGCTATTTGGGTATTGAATTCTCTCCCTTGCATCTCTAATTGCTATGGTTTAAAAGGAGACAGATGTAGCTAATCCAATTGTGTGGTTTCTTAACGGTGAAAACAGAAGGAAGGATTCATGCAGGATTGCCTAGCAGAGGAGCAGAATGATAGAATAGAGATGAAAGACAAGAAAAAGCTGAGCACTGCGAGAGCACAGGGGAGGGCGATGAGGGGGAGAGAAGGGAAAAAAATAGTCATAATGAAGACAAGTGCATGATGAAATGACATTTACAAAGCTTTGAAAGTGAGAGAGATGTAGAGAGAGAGAGAGAGATTGAGAGGGTGGATGAGTAGGAGACGGGTAGAGCTTGACATTTATGCCGACACCTGATGGATCTTGACAGGATGAGTAGGGCTTGGGTAGGGCTGAATTCCTCACTTAATTGTTCAGGTATGGATTTGGCCCAGGTTCCCAAACATTGTTGGAAAATACTATTATTAGCATTGTGTTTTTTAATCTTATTTGCAAGAGACTGCATTGCTTGGGCGTGGGTTTGGATGCAAAAAAGTGTTGAGTCAGGCGTAATCTTTTTTGCCCAAATCAATTGAGATTTCCATAGCAGAGTGAATGAGAGAGCAGCAGAATAATGGAAAACAGAAAGTCGGCTGTTTCTATTGGAAGGTGAGACATTACAGGGAGAATAGATGTAAGTGAGGATGCGCTGGTACCAAGTTGGTACCAAAATTCTGAAAACTTAACAACTTGGACAACCTCTGAGTACCCCAAGCTTAAAATCCAACATGGATGCTCTGTGCATCCACATTTGTGAAAATTGTAGTAACACAGTTATTAGCACTTCTGTCTAATGTCTGTTTCACTAAATCAGACGTACACACAGTCTTGTCCAACTTCTATCTGTGGACATGTTGTTACGCTGTTTGTATGCACAAAAAAAACAGAGGAATGCATTGTTATCAACTGGTATTGCTAACGATTGCTAACCTGGCTAGCGCTAACCCCACTATGTAACATCCTACTTGTAAAATGGAACACATTCAACTCGGGTGTGACGTCCTTCCCAGCTCTGGCTTCCAAGTTCTGATGTAAATAGAACTCACTAAAACAGATGGCCTTGTCTCTGTGCACGTCTTTACCATAGCATTACATCTACAGCAACGACTTTCAGGACTTCCCCCGGAGCTCCAAGACAAAAAGTAAAGTCTGTTTCTTTCTGCCATTGTCTGTCACAGCCTGACGTTAGCTACGATAGCTGACATTAGCTAACTTTAGCACTTGTTTAAGCGGACCCCTATGACGTCAGTTAAGGTAACTTTAAGAAGCCCGGTTCTATGAGAAAAACAGCAATGGCAGAGAGAAGCAGACTAACTAAACATGCTTGCTTTCATGGAGTTTGGGTGAACTCATGGAAGACGGTACTGTACGCTGGCTGTGTGGTGATGCCAGGCTTCAGAGCAGTGGGCCATCGGGTCGAGAAAACTGACGTTTTCTCCAGATGAATCGTAAATCCAGCACTCCTTTCCCCCTCCACTCCACACCGAAACAGTAACGGTTGAGACAAGTGTTGTCCCCCCAAGTGTTATCCTAAAATACACACTATAAAAGAAGTGGGATTTTTTTTTTTTTTTTTTTTTTTTACTGTGGTATCGAATCGGGTATTAAGAATAAAATTTCACTGGTATTGATATTGATGACCGAATTTCTAGTATCATGCTATCTGTAGTTGTCACTAATGTTGTGTGTGTGTTTGTGTTTTTTAATGTTTAAATAGAGGAATTAATGTTTAAGCATTTGTTTTTTACACACCTTGTTACCAACCTATTGTGTATTGTGTATGTTTGGTAGTATCGGTACAGACTCTAGATTTGGTATTGTGACATCCCTAAATGTGTGGGCGGGGGGGGGGGGGGGGGGGTATTGAGCGAGGATACTTTCAGGCTAGGTAGAAAAGAGAGGAGTGAATAATGTGCCAGTGTTTCGAAGGCAGGCAGGAAAGACAGTGAGCTCCTTGTTGGCCATATAGGCCTTTGATTTGGGCTGAGTGAAACACTTTCACCCTGCGACCCTGCACCCCTAATCACCCCTCTGTTTGTGCTGAGCACCCTCCAAATATTGCACCATGTCCCTCACTCCAACACAAACCCAACTCTGTTTCTATCTTTTTAAAATGTATTTCATTTTATTACGCTTGCACAAAAATGATCATCTCTTGCAAATGGTGTCATATCTTGAGTTTTTTTTATATCATCAGCGGTCACCTAGCCAGACAAATGTATGTCTTCTCACCAAAATACATATACTATGTGTCCCAGTGTTTTTTTAATAAAATAAACCAGAGAAATATTCTTTTCAAGATTACCTGATGAAAGACTAAAGCCCCATAAAAATGTTGTCAGAATAAAGTGTTGAGTGATGAGATATAGACTGCTAGACGTTTCCCTCTTTTCCACCGCTCGGACCTTTTCCTAGCCACCTTTCATTAAGGCATTGTAGGTATGCATGAGCTTTTTATCTTTTTTTCCAAAATGAATGATTTTTTTTAATTTCCATTTAGTTTTAGTTTTTTTTTTTTTGGCTTACTCCTAGCCTCTATTGGGCTTAGCAAATATTTCAGTTATAACTTTAAATTTTTCTCAGGTATTGGTGGTTCAGACCTATTAGAAAAAAAATCTTTTCACTCTCTCTTTTATCCACAGTATGATAATTTTACAAATGCTGAAAGAGACAAAAGAGTCGGTTTTGGAGTCAAAGATCCCAGTTTAAATTTAGTTTCATTGTGGACATACAGCAATGACCTTGATGTCCGGTAACACTGCAAGATTACTTGGTGTATTCTCAGAGGTAAAACTACTTAAATTGGCACGCTATGAAAACCTCTACAGAGCTGTAGTTGTTAAATGCTAACATACTTGGTTGATCTATCATAGTTAAATGCAAGTGGCTCGATTTTTACTGTCCAGTGCAGCAATAGATACCAATTTAATTTTACAAAAGAAAAACACTATCATGTTTCATCCTTTTGGAAAAACCAATGAAAGAGAGCCTCAAGGGGAAAATACATTTTCTGGTCAAGGCTAGTGGAGCAGAGGCTAACTTGAAAAGGCAACACCCTATCAAAGCTGCTATCCGTGATCCAAATGTAAACAAAAAAGTAGAAACTCTCCTGTCAGTACTCAAGTCACCTTTGTTTTTATAGCACTTTGCACACAATACAGTTGATCCAGAGTGCATTACAGCTCACAGAGTGAAAAGCAAAAGCTTCCAAATGTATTGACAGGCCACTAAACAACTAGGCTACTATATTTAAAGGGGAACTTCATCCATTTTACACATCAAAGTCTGAGTACAGGTGTTGGAACTACTGCTGCACACAAAAAGGGATGTCACTTGAGTCACTGGCGACTACAAGTTAAGACTACAAGTTTGAAAATGTAAAAAAAAGTGTGGGGGTGTGGAGTTAGAAAGAAGTGAGCTACTAGACCTCTGTAGCCCGCTACTTATCTCTACTGGAGGCTACATTAGTTGCTACTAGCGCAACACAACTGACTCTCCAACCCTGTCAATCCCCAATGTAAGTGCAGATTTGAGTTGCGCATGCGTCACTTTGCGACAGGTAGCATACAAGATGCTAACAAGAGACTTCTGTAATGTCAATACTGTAAAATTGGACCTACTTAACGAAGTTGGTTCACTGCTGGCTACAAGTTAGCAGTCAAACACATCAAGGTTCTCAGTTGAATGGTGTTTTGAGTTAGCAATCAAACAACCAGATAGCTAAAACATTTTTGAAATGACTGCTAGCTTAGCTACAAGCTAGCAATCAAACACAACAAAGGCTGTCACTTGAATGGTGTTTTAAGCTAACGTTAGCTATCAAACAACCAGATAGCTAAAACGTTTTTGAAGTGACTGCTAGCTTAGCTACAAGCTAGCAATCAAACACAACAAAGGCTGTCACTTGAATGGTGTTTTAAGCTAACGTCAGCTATCAAACAACCAGATAGCTAAAACGTTTTTGAAGTGACTGCTAGCTTAGCTACAAGCTAGCAATACAACACAACAAAGGTTCAGTTGAATGGTGTTTTGAGCTAACATTAGCTATCAAACAACCAAATAGCTAGAACGTTTTTGAAATGACTGCTACCTTTACTACAAGCTAACAATCAAACACAACTAAGGTGGTCACTTGAATGGCGTTTTGAGCTAACGTTAGCTATCAAACAATCATAAATAGCTAAAACATTTTTGAAATGATTCCCATCTTCAGTTATTGTTTGTAATAAGAAAAGTTTATTGTTTCATGGATTTCACAAATGTCACTATGACATGTTATGCCGTAAACTGTTTAAATCTGAGCATGTGCGACTCAAATGTGCATTCGACTCACATTGGGGAGTGACAAACCCAACGGCTGGGAGTCACCTTGCATTGTGGGTAATATGGGTGTGAAAAAAATGTGGTTCTGTGCGATGCTAAATCAATGCAATACTCTTTTTGAATTGTTTTGGATGTTTGACAGGTAAGTTTTAAACAAATATGTTTACATCAGTAATCTGAGTAAACGCAGCATCATTTTAAAGTAAGAAATATCACAGGCCTTTAAAATGCCTGCTCCATGTCATAACCTAAGTTCCTTTTTCTCTCAGGATTTAATTTATGGTTAAGAGTGTTACAGTGAGGCCTGCTGATATGTTACTCCTTTATACTGTCCTAGTAATGCTGGGATAATTGAACTTGTTTACATGTGCTTTGGGAAATCAGCCAAGCTACAGAATACACCAGAGAAGAGCAGAAAAAGAGCACACGTCAGAGTGCACGACTAAAAAAAAGAAATATTTAGCCAGTCTGCTTGTTTCATACGTATGATCGCTGCATGTGTGAAGCCATATGTGCCATTTTTCCATGCTCACTTGTGTGTATGCGTGCGTGTGTGCGCGCGACTGTGAGTGACGCACCCAAGTGCATGTGTAACCTGAGATTCAGGTGGTGATGCAGGCGGGTGTGCAAATACGTGAGTAGAATTTGTTACCACGGCAACAGGCATTCAGTGAGTCGGTGCAATGGAATGGCTGGTGCAGTTCTATTAGCGAGAAGCAGTTTCCATAGCGACTCAACATCGCAGCTGCCTATGCAAGAGTGTGTGTGTGTGTGTGTGTGTGTGTGTGTGTGTGTGTGTGTGTGTGTATGAATACTGTGTGTATCCTGTGTGAATTTGAGTGTTCATTAGCGTACCTCGCTATGTATGACTTGCTTTGTAACATTTCTTATTTTTTCATCATTGCTATCATGTTTTTTTGTGGTGTGTGAACCTCCCATCCATGTCTCTAACCCCGTCAGTTCTCTCGCTCTGCCCTATTTTCATCTCCTTCCTCTCTCTGTCTAACCGACCTTTATCTCTCTTTCTCTCCTCCTATCTCTCTCGCTTTCTCTCTCCCCCATCTCTGAGTGCTGAAGCTCATCAGGGTAAACAGATGCTGTGGCTGTTATTTATGTTTCCACTTGGTCTGGCTTTCATACAAATTATCCACAGGCCCTGCACAGTGCAGACGCTCAGCCTAACTGGGCTACACTGGCAGCTCTCTCGGCCTTATCCACGCTCAGACAATCAGACCATACCACAGACGCTACGAGAGGGGGGGTTTCAGCAGGAGTGGGGCACACAGGCTGACAGAGTGAACCATAGCAACACACTGATGGGCACAAAGACACCAATAACAGAGAGGGCATCACAACTGGCTGCACCATTTGCTCCACACATGGAGGGGAATACGAGTTTGGGAAGGTACCATCACTGCACAGGACGGGGGAAACAGACATCACAAAATGAAATGTAGAGGATAAGCCAAGCGGGGCAAACATGAAATACTTTCTGCCAACTTAAAGGCAGTCCACTGAAAATGTTCATACTTAGTGTTTTTATTTTTTCCCCAAGTGAATCACTGGCTGTAGGAGGTTTGAAAAAGCTGCATGTGGATCTTTTTACTTCAAAGACTCCTGCAGTTCTACGTATCTAGAGCTGCCAGTTCGGAGTGGGTAAACCACCTGTTACCCGTGGACACTTAAGCTCAATAGAAACCTTTGAAATGTGTGAGTGTTTGGTTAAGAATTTTGACCAAAGAATAAATGAACATGAAGATAATGAACACCATGGTTTGTCTGTGTTGTGCAGATATTCGGGATCGTCGTAAGAAGCCAGTGATGCTGTTCATCCACGGAGGCTCCTACATGGAGGGCTCGGGGAACTTGTTTGATGGCAGCGTCCTTGCTGCCTATGGAAATGTCATTGTGGTCACCATGAACTATCGGCTTGGTGTGCTCGGTAAGTTCGGTGTGCCTCATCGTGGCCACATATCAGGCTCGGATGCATCTGATGGGAATGTGAACGGACATTGTTTGACATGTGTCATCTAATGTCTATCAAAATATGTAAATGGTGGTACAATGCACATATTAAGTTTGCTGTATGACTAATAACCTTCTAACAAAAACACCCAAACTAAAACCCCTTCTTTTTGCAGGCCCTCTGTAGTTCAAAGAACTATTACATTGTCTTACTCTAAGCTAACATCACAGGGCATATGAATGTTAGTTTATGCCTGTAATGGCATATACTATAAATATGCTTTTTGAGTTTTTGACAGCAGCCACTCATGTTAAATTATTTCGGCGTTGACAAGGTAAGGTGCAGACAGCATGCACAAAGAGAAACCAGTAGAAATGGTGAGTACAGACTACACTGACAAATTTGCTTGTCCTAGTACTTTGCCTTACTTGACCTACTTTATCATACTGCTTTAAAATATATTTCAAGCTCAGGCTACAGAACTCTTCATTGCACATTGTACCCTCTAATCAGATGGTCTTCACTAACTATGCGCAGGATGCGGCACTGGTGTGTATTAATTTATAAGGCGATTCTGGGCAGATTACCCATGTAGGTAGTATGCTCTAAGTTTGTACTTGTACATAATACATACAATCTGAGATCCAATAGTTTTTTTATAGCTACCAGAAGTTTTGATCCAAAATTTTTCTTGCCACAATGCACCACAATGCTATCAGTTCTTGATGTCTTTTTGTCTGTCTGTGTTTTATATCGTGTACATTTACCCTCCCCTGTTGATGCGTGTACCATTTGTAGTGCTGTATGTACAGTATGTAACCGAGGTGTAATTCGCCGTGTAACTTTGCTGCTTTCTTGGCCAGGTCCCAACAGAAAAAGACATTTAACCTCAATTGGTTTTTCTCTTGTTAAATAAAAAATAAATAAAAAAAGTTTAGGGAGCTACTGTAAACTACTGACACAGCTACTGACAATGACCCATCACAGCAACAAAAACAAAAAAACTAAAGCAGATGATTTGCTTTCCCAGTATTTCCACTTGTTATGTTATCTCTATTCTATATATGTTTTTTGTTTTTATTTCTTTCCTGATGGTTTGTGATGTTGTTCGTACAAAATCTAAAATATTTCTCCCAACAAAATTGACCACCTTTTAAATTTAAATGATATAGTTGGAATGTTTTCCCCCTATTTTGTCTACAACCCTAACCCTTAAACTGAGACCCAAACCTGAGTCTTTGCTACGAAGGTTTCTACAAATGCTCTTAAGTTCTGATCTATGATCCATGCATGCATCATAAATAAAAAAGAAAAGAGAAGTTATGGAACCCCAGATCAGGAAAGTGCCAGAATAGATTAAAATAGAATTACAAAGAAAACTGTAGTTACATATGTTACTGTCCTGAAATTGACATTGCCTTGCAGTGTGTGGCATGGTGTCCCAGGGAAGGAAAAGACTTTTGGAGTCTCTACAGGGAAGAATTACTAGATTTTCTTTGCAAAGAGGAAGATAACTACTCTTGTAATGAACACTTTAGAATGGGTCCAGGATCAATAGATGGTGTAATCAAGTGACTGTACACAGAATGATTTACCTAAGGCCCTGGCATATGCCAGCGCCCCGACATGTCCTAACAAATGATCCGAGTTTGGGTCAGTTAGCAGGAGTTGATCTCTGCACATCTGATGTTACACACTGTACTACACTATACTTTATTACTTGTGTGGGACTTGGAAACGTGTGTGTACAATAACAGTCTATGTGTGAAGGGCCCCTTGGTCTGTTCACTGAGTTTTGTTTCTGCAGAAATTTCCTAATAAATATAATATTTATTTTATTAATTACAGTAACTGTTGTAAGTATATGCAATTCTGCAGAGAAAAAAGAGCCAAGATGGGACACCACGGACCACTTTGCCTTCGGGGTCCATTCAGCCTCTGAAAACAGATTGGAAATGTGTTTGTAGCTTTCACTGTGTTTTTGAATTAAGATAAGATAGTATAAGTATATTATACTAATAGTATAAGAAACGTAAGTTTAGTTTAATTTAAAGAAAAATCATCACACATAGCAAATCTTTATTCTATTTGGCTATATTGTTAGAGCTTTGCAATGCTTGCATGACCCGTGTGTGTGTGTGTGTGTGTGTGTGTGTGTGTGTGTGTGTGTGTGTGTGTGTTGTTGTGTATCTCAGTGGAGTCAAGTATTTACATTCACCGGAGGTGTTTGCACACAGACTATCTGACGCTGGCTTTGTGGTTGCCAGGTTGGGTAATCAGATCTTGTTTATTGCATCACGCCTGTTTCAACATATCAGAATAATGATAAACAGAGAAACGGGAGTAGTTTAGAATGCCGTCCAAGAGTTGCAGCGAGTATTACAGAGGGTAACATGATCCAGGGCGTTATTGAGTGCGCCAATAGACAGGGGACAAGGACAAACTGAGAGTTAGTGAAATGAGGACCAGGACTTGCAGCTTTATCCTGCTCGATTAGAGCTTGTTGGGAGGTATTTTTCACAGCTGGCACACAAATTGTGACTGTTAACAAATTAGTTGTGAGAATCAGTTCTCAATTTAAAATCATGTTTGTTGAATGTAGTATTAAATTACACGTTAATCAAAATGCTCCTCTGTAGTATCAATGTTTTCTCCCTTTACCGGTATCTCAATTTACACTGACACTGTCGCTGGGATTCATGTTGGAGATGTGAGTATGTGTATTGCACTGAACTTCCACACACAAACATTAAAATGCATACAACATATATACACATAGAAACGGAGAGCGATGCTGCTGAGTGATTATGAGGGATGACGCAGTGTCCTCGATTCCTTTAACATTGTTGAAAATCGACGTATGTGGGCGAATGTGTGCTCTCTCTTTCTCTCTCTCTCTCAGAAATGCTTTAAATGGGTTACTGTACTAAGGCAATTACCCTGGTGTGTGTTTGTGTAGCATAAGCATGCATGTCCATGTGCACACAAATATCTTCGTGTGTGTGTGTGTGTGTGTGTGTGTGTGTGTGTGTGCGCGCTACTTGTTTGTGTGCCGTGCGTAAAATATATATATGAATAATGCACCAGCCATCTGAATTTTTAATAGCACTCCTCTCTGACACTGTGAATTTGAGTCAAAGTGAAAAACACAAGCACACCGTATTTTAATAGTTTTATGTTCTAATCTTTAGTATTATCCTGTACTTACACACACAGGAGCTTACACATGCCAACCTCATTTTGTACAATGCCTGCGCCTTTAAGAGAGTGATAGGGAGTCAGGAAGAAGAGAGAGCAGGGAATAGAGATAGATGAGCGAGGGAGAATCATAGAGAGACAGAGAGGGGAAAGGAAACAGAAGGGGGGGGGGAGATGGGAACGGTCTAAAAATAAACTGTCAGAAATGCTTTTTTTAAATCTGCAGTGATGCAAAGTATTCATTCAAATAAACGCTCCTGCGGTGTGACCACAGCACCCTTCCATACGGCTTAACGCCTTATGCTTTCACGCCACCGTGACACATACGCATGTAATTTCCCAGCAAATTCTATACTTTTCTTATAAATTCATGATACTCCTTGTCGTTGTGGGGTAATATGGGTGAATATGAAAAAAAAATGTCTGCCGCACACTGATTGGGTTCAGAGGTTTGGTGAGAGTTGAGATTCCAGAGTGCTCCTCGTCTCACCTTCTCCTACCTTCCTCCTGCTCCCGGCCCAGAAAGCCTTCTGATTTGTGTTGCACGGCCATCTGTTCAGACTAATTAACTAATTAACTAATTAATGAACTCTGGGGAAAGGCCCACCATCATGGACTCAGAGAGTGAGAACATTTTTCACCTCAGGAAGAGAGATGAAACGCTTCTTCTGAAAACGTTTCTTTGCACTTTCTACCCACTTTCAGCTTTTAACTTGTAAATATAAGAGTAACCTATTCAGTACTAAATACCACCACAGCGTTTACACTGTAAAAGGAGTTATGAATTTAACATTTATTTGGATATCATCCTGCCCAAATGTGCATTTTTTTTATTTCCAGTTGTGACGGGTGATACTTTGTTGCTCAACATAACTCACTTTTGTCTAACAGCGATAAATACATGTTTTTAGATGTGCTGTCAATGTCCTGAAAATAAGTCATGTTTTATTCACGCTAACATGCAAATAGATCAATACTAATCTATTTGACTTGTGGTCTATTGATCAGATTTTTTGACCACTTGGGGGGGGTGAAACATGTCGCCTGTTCTCAAAAACATCACTTCAGATGCGACTTAAACAGTAAATTGAGCTTGCACAGATTTTACTGTCAATTAATTTTTAGCCTCACAACTCAGCTCTCCCTGAATGAAAATGAAACCCACCTCCCACTCCCCCGCACAGAGCCACAACCTTCCCACTCTGCAAGCAACCGGTTTTCCCCACCATTTGCCAACAGTGCACGGCTGTGATGACAGTACAGAAAAACATAATCCTTTTTGCTTTAGTGTCATACCGATTGTGACTAGGTTCACGCGCAAACCAAGATTTTGGACATTAAAAACAGGAAACATTATTCAGAGAAATGGCTAAAATAGACTTTGTATTTGTTGCAAGTGTGATTGTGTAGAATGTGATGAGGGAGTGTGATGAATGTGATGGTAAATCGTGTTTGAAGCTTCAGGTTGTAGCCAAGAACAGGAGCCGCCATCAACAAATCATCTCTGCGTGTGTGTGTGTGTGTGTGTGTGTGTGTGTGTGTGCGGGGGGGGGGGGGGGGGGTAAATGTATATTATGTGTCCATGAGAGGTGTGTTTGTCCTCCTTTACATTGCGTCCAATTAACTGGAGGTTGGTAACTTGGAACTTTCAGAGCATTTGGAGCAGTTTAGACACTAAACAACCACAATAAAGGTTGGAAAAATAACGCTGGCTCTTCCGTGTCTACCCTTCAAAATGAAAGTCCATTTTAAATTAACTCAGCATTTTGCTAAGAGGAAAGTCAATAAAAAGGCAGTTCTACCCTTCACAATAAAAGCCCAGCTTAAATTCTCTCAGAGCATTTTACTGAGAAGAAACTTAATAAAAAGGCATGTTTGCCTTGACACTAGATATTAAACAAAAGCCAGACACTATAATGTATTAAGTTGCTGTGTGCTGTAAATACCAAACTTCTAAGCACACAGCAGAAGATAACATCATTTTGTAGCTGAACGGGCAAACCCCCAATTTCCACCGGATGCGTAACGGTTGCGGATCTGCTCCGGATTGGCGGCGGAGTCATTAGGTTTCCATTAAATTCAATATGTGTATTTTTTACTGACCCACCTCCACCACAGCCCTCCGGAGCAGATACGCAGAGCTTCTATTTTTGCCGGATAGCGGAGAGCTCCCTCAGCAGCAGATACAGGACAGGAAGTCGAGCACAGAAACAAAATAAAACATCTAGTTAATTTTCAAAACTAAAATGGAGCGTGCTTACGGCAGGTCATATTTCCCTGCACTACACTTTGAAAACACAGCATGGAGTTGTTTCCCCTCTATTCCTCTGGATTCAAACCAACTATTGTTGTTTTTGTGGTTCTATTCTACATAAATTTGCGAGATCTCTTGGGTCCTCGAGACTTCAGCTGTCAGTCATGGCCGCAGCCGTCCTACAATAAATCCGGACCTGCTGGGTATAAACGGACGGCAGGGCACGGAGCCGACACGCAGCCGTTACACATCCGGTGGAAATTGGGGGAAAGGGAGCAGTCTTCCTCCTTCTCACTCAGATTCACCCTGGGTCCAGTTGTTGAACCGTTTTAATAACTTATAACACAGTAATAACACTACCGTCGGTACGAGCCCGATTGGGCGGCTCATGGCACACCGCCATGAATCCATGAGGCAAATGTCTGTAATCACTCCACATCTGAATTGTGATATCGGGAACGTTGTCTGTCAGGTAAATGTAGTTTTCCTCTGAAGTAGAAGTGCACTGTACGTCAGTAGTAGGCTACAGTGGAGTTGCATATTAAGTGGTTTGGTGTCCTTCTCTAATTCATTTGAGGGTACAGTGGTTCTGGAGAAAGCTGCAAGCAGCAACAGCAGAGGCCAAGCAATCGGCCCGTTCCAAACAGCCACAGTTTGAATGGGCACTGTACTAGTAAAGGCAAAGTTCACATTGAGCACTCCTATGACTTATAGATATGCTGACTGAAACTGACACCAATCTGCCTCCCAGGCTGGCAGCCAGCTGCACAGCTGGACCAATCAAATCCAAGGAAGATAATTAATGCAGCTAGTCATGCTCAATGCTCAACATCTTACGCACCACATAAAGTGTCAAAATCAAACTCAAAAAGGTACCTAGAGTATTAGAGTGCCTAAAGTATCAACTATATCATTATAATTATATAAAAAAGGCTTCCTTATAACTCCGGAACTCATCTTAGAATCATCCATTTTTTTTGAGTTTTCTTCAGTATCAAAGTAATCTAGAAATAGCTGTCTGTACATCCATTTCCAAGAGAAATTGTTAGTAATATGTTTAATGGTGTCAATTTGCCCACATTTTAAACAAATATAGGCTAAAATATGTTGACAATTTGTAACAATGATAATCTACTCAAATACTATGATTCCAAGCCACACACTGGAAAAAATCCTTAATATGCCTCACTGATAACTTCTACTGTAGCCAGTGAATAGGGACCGCTGGTATGATATCCAGTATTAATGCACTGTAATAAATATACAATTCAGTGAAGGAGAACTTTTAAATTCCTTGGACTCCTGACTTGACCCAACTCAGGTAATGGTGACTCAGACTCTGACTCAAGCACCGGGAACTCAAGACTTGACTCGGATTCGACAGTTAGACTACGCCACTGCTACAATTACATAAGACTTTGCAACAAGATATAGAACATTAGCAATAACATGGCCAGCTGAATTCATCCATGCAACTGAAAATATGCATAATGAGTACATATCAATAATGATTCACTGCTTTAGGTCGGTATGATCACCTTTGTGATTAAACGCTCTGTCTGTTAACAAGGCTCTGTTTTAAGAGTTGTAATTCCTTTAGTTTGATTGTTTTTCTATTCCCACTGACTGATTTTCATTAAGAAGTTGTTTCTGAAATGGAAGTTTCTTTGAAACACTTTGAAACGTCTTTGTGTCAGCATAATGTTTGAAGCATCTCTTCTCAAATTTGCATAACAGCCTGGTTTTAAAGCCCAGCTTGGTGCTATTTGAACAGAACTTTGAGAATAAAAATTGAGTGAGATAAGTAAGATAATAAATACAATGACATTGGAAGCCTATGGGTGGTGTGTTGAATTAGTTAGGCAGGAGAAAGCCCAATTAAAATATGATTGCATTTCTAGGTATACTTGAAATCAAGAGGGATACATAATTGAAATGGACCTGCCAGCAGGTCTTCAGGTTGAACTACCAGCGCCAACCAGGAGGTTTAGCAGATTTGTGTAAAAATGTTGATCATCCAACAAAAAAAGTGCAAACAGCAGATCTTTGAATCAAAGAATGGAATTTCTCAACCAACACAAGACAGAAAAATCACCCTATTTTTTGCAGATACATAAACTCATTATCATTCAAACAACACGTTGTTCACATAGACTCTTGTGAGAATGGGACATTACATTGCACATTTTGTGGTAATGCCCGTTACAGGATGTACTAACCTGTACATCAGAATCAGTGCTGTTATTGCCTTAATCAGTACATACTGCACACGGTACAGAGAGTTATATTCATTCACGGTTGCATTCATACAAAGTGGATCATCCCCAAGGTTGCTGCACAATACTGAATAATCACTCCACTTTATTCCAATCATCGAAACAGATTCTTTAGTCTTCCGTGTGCAGGAGACTTTCACCATCTGCTCAGGTTTTTAATTTCCCATTTTGTAATAGTGCCTCTACTTTAGCTTGATTGATTTTGTGACTCATATATACAAAAAACATTGCTTTGTTTCCTCTCTTCAATCACCTTTTCTGTGTATAAAAAGGCAATATCTTCCCTCTGATTTTTGACATCTCTAATCATCTCATGTGTGACGTCACAGTGAAATTATATAATATGCCCTTCGATATATTCCTTTCACCTCTCTGTTATTTGTGATCTGACAGTAGCTTTGGGCAATATTCGGTTTAATACCTGTCGTTTTTTTTTTTAATCCCTATCTCCTTCTCTCCCTCCCTCTCCTCTTGTTCTCTCTTCTCTGTTCATAGATATATATATATATATATATATATATATATATATATATATATATATATATATATATATATATTCACTGACCCACTGTAGTCATTCTGTTCAGTCCTGAAAATTACTCTGCAGATGCATGTTCCTGTATCAGCAGTCAGTCAGATGACTGACTGCACCTCAATTCTGGATTGTGGATTTGTGAACGGTGCAGACATTTACAGAGATGGTTGACACTAAAGGACGTACTGAATAAAGCTGAATATCATGCACACAATACTGACAATATCCTCTTGATGTGGAGCTGCTGCCCCTTATTTGTATGATGCACCTCTCTTGTCTGTACATTTTAAAAGATACACCTGATACATGTCCGTCTCTTACTAACACATCTTCCTGTTGCTGAGGCAATACAATATCAATAAGGGATAATGGCTTTCACCGTGACTCATCTCATCAGCGTACATTAGCGAAACACTAAGTGTTCCTACCATTTTCTTTTCCCATTCAGTGGTAGCGTGCGTTATGCTTTCATGATTTTATAAGATACCATTTTCGAAAAGATTTTTCTAACTATGACAGGAAAGATACACGAGCAGAAGCGGCAGTTATTATCAGACGGTCTTAAGGGACTTTTTGTAGCACACTGCATGATACAATAGGCTGTAAATATTTCTGTTTCAAATTTCCCTCCCATCCGTTGCTCACCACTCCTCTGTTGTCTTCCATCCATTCACTTCACTGTCTCCAGCTTGTATCTTTGCTTAGAGGTTAATGACTCTCCTCAGAGTTCCCTGGCCGTTACCTAAAGCAAGTGTTGAATATGCATGAGTTCATCCTCCTAAACTGCTGCTCTCAGCGCTAAAGTCAGTAGGAAGCCCAACTCAGCAGATGCATGGGG
>NC_045745.1:29591816-29604186 GCF_008692095.1 Etheostoma spectabile
GGGGGGGGGTCAGAAAGAAAACTTACTGGAAGAGAAGAGAGAACTTGTTTGACTTATCTTCAATGGTGGAAGATAAACCAAATGTTCCTCTCTTCAAGTTGCCCTTGCAAAGAGAGCGTTTGCTCAAGCTAGCATGGTATTTCATGCCCTCAACTGCGTGTGTGTGTGTGTGTGTGTGTGTGTGTGTGTGTGTGTGTGTGTGCGCGCGCAACAACTTTGTTTTTTGTGTTCATGTGCGCATGCATGCAGTTGTTTGTGTACTTGATTATGGTAGTGCTTGAATGTGTGTATGCAAGTGCTTTTTGTGAGTGTCTGTCCATATTATTTTGCCTGAAGCTCTGGACAGTTGCCAGGCAACTGTGGCAGGCAACTCAGCACTCGGCTGGGCAGCCACGAAGCAGACACTTCCACATGCCTATGGTTTTGATAAGTGGCACAGGTCAGCGCGGATACATTACCAGGTCAGAGTCACATCAGGTTAAGAGACAGTCAATTGCTGGGATGATCTAAGGATAATACAACTGCACAATGGCATGCAAACTATATCTAGATTACTGGGAGTAATCCTATCAAGCTAATATTTCTGCTACAACATTGATATGATTTAAAGTAACAAGATTTATATGTTTTTAATAATCCATCCAACACTAATCACTGCACTATGGAAGCTGAGGGCAGCTGTGGTTTCTAATAATGTTGGTAATTTAATCAAGCTGTGGTTCTCATGATCATTATCTCATTATCATTAGGTAAGAGAAAGATTATTATTAATGTTGACTGGGGTTGTACGTCAGGCAACTATCAGACTTACCTAAGCTTTCATTTGTTCTCTCAAGATAAAAAAGATAATTTAGTTTAGATCATTTAGATTCTGAGATAATGTGAAGGAATATAAGCAAAAACGGCTGGCCAAAGCGTCCATATTTTTGCATTGTGCAACATCCAGGTCACCACTGGTGGACTCATGAAGAAACCCCTGCAAAAGTGCCCTCTTGGATGCCCCTATGGCAGATAAAACATGAAAAAGTGCCCTCAGGGGTGCCCTTCAAATAGAGAAAACGTGATGAAGTTCCCACCAGGGTGCCACTCCAGTAGAGAAAACATGACAAAGTGCCCTTTAGGGTGCCCTTAAATAAAGAATACATGATGAAGTGTCCTCTAGGGGGCCTTTCCACTAGAGAAAATAGGATGAAGAGCCTTTCCAGTGGAGAAAACATGATGAATTTTCCTTTAGAACGCCCTTCCAGTGGAGAAAACGTGATGACATGGCCTTAATGGTGCCTTTCCAGTGGAGAAAACATGATAAAGTGGCCTTAAGGGTGCCTTTACAGTGGAGAAAACATGGTAAAGTGGCCTTAAGGGTGCCTTTACAGTGGAGAAAACATGATAAAGAGGCCTTAAGGGTGCCTTTCCATTGGAGAAAACATGATAAAGTGGCCTTAAGGGTGCCTTGCCAGTGGCGAAAACATGATAAAGTGGCCTTAAGGGTGCCTTGCCAGTGGAGAAAACATGATAAAGTGGCCTTAAGGGTGCCTTTACAGTGGAGAAAATATGATGAAGTGGCCTTAAGGGTGCCTTGCCAGTGGAGAAAACATGATAAAGTGGCCTTAAGGGTGCCTTTACAGTGGAGAAAATATGATGAAGTGGCCTTAAGGGTGCCTTTACAGTGGAGAAAATATGATAAAGTGGCCTTAAGGGTGCCTTTACAGTGGAGAAAACATGGTAAAGTGGCCTTAAGGGTGCCTTTACAGTGGAGAAAATATGATAAAGTGGCCTTAAGGGTGCCTTTCCAGTGGAGAAAATATGATAAAGTGGCCTTAAGGGTGCCTTTACAGTGGAGAAAATATGATGAAGTGGCCTTAAGGGTGCCTTTACAGTGGAGAAAATATGATAAAGTGGCCTTAAGGGTGCCTTTACAGTGGAGAAAACATGGTAAAGTGGCCTTAAGGGTGCCTTTACAGTGGAGAAAATATGATAAAGTGGCCTTAAGGGTGCCTTTACAGTGGAGAAAATATGATAAAGTGGCCTTAAGGGTGCCTTTACAGTGGAGAAAACATGATAAAGTGACCTTAAGGGTGCCTTTACAGTGGAGAAAATATGATAAAGTGGCCTTAAGGGTGCCTTTACAGTGGCGAAAACATGATGCAGTGCCCTCTAGCGTGCTCTTCAATGGAGAAACTGTAATAAAGTGTCCTCTAGGGTGCCTGTCCAGTGGACCACATGTGATGAAGTGCCCTTTAGGTGCCCTTCCAGTAGAGAAAATGTGATGCAGTGCCATATAGGCTGCCCTACATGAGAGAAAAGTTTCTGTGTGCTGGTGCCCTTTTCATTTTTCTTTCTCCCATGTCCATTGGACAGCCTGAGTCACTGCAGGTCACTGCATCTGTGGACCAACATGAAAACACAAGTTCGAGGTGTTTTTATCCCTCGGTAGACATTCAGATAAAGACACAGACACATGGGCATGTTTAATAGAGGTTTACCTTAATCTACTTGAGATTTAATTATTTCTGTTCATGCAGACATATTAAGCTTCGTCTCCCCCTCTAAAGGTCAAATAATTACTGTCCAGGCACCTCAGTCTACCCTTTGAAAAAAGAATATGTGCAACCACTTCATATCGTTCTCTTGTTTCTTGCTGGCTGGTAATCATACATATTGTCCAAATGTTAACCCCTGCAAATAGCAAATAGCAAAAAAACACTCTGTAATATGAACCATAATTAATCCACGTGAACCAACAAAAACACTCCAGGCTTGTTGAGTGTTAACTCTAGTGTAAGTACAGTGAAGAGTGTGGAGTGAGACGTGTGTCACGCTGATTGTTGTGGAGAGGTCAGTTTGGCAGGTTACCATCGCCACCATCATCCTCATCACTGCTACTAATTATAATCGTCATCATCACTTACATTACTTTCATCAACAATCGAACTTAAGTTGCTGTTCAACACACTTCCAACATGCTGACTGTCCTCTCTTACCATCTGTCCCTGTGTACTCCCTATACTGAACATGGCTGTCCCACTCGCTCCAACTGCCCTTAAGTCACTCTTTTTCAATCCCTACACAAGAAACTTGTTGAATTGCAATCCCTTAACAGTATTCACTGAAAATACTAAAATGTGAGATGATGCCATAGAGACACATCATAACTACTAGGGCACTCAAAGAGTGCAGACCTCTGCCGAGGCCAATAACCCAGTCTTCTATCATATGCAAATCTGCAAACGCAACCATTACATAAGTCTAGATATATTTCCAAAACAATCACAACAAGGAGTCAGGACCACTATTAAACTTATGTTGCGACCATAATTTTACCCATTGCTTAATGCACAATTTGAGAATGAAGCTGTGTAACGGTAATACTATAAATATACTGTATAATGTGATAATTGATCACACAAAATGAAACACACCATCTAAGTGTTGTCGCTGAGTGTCTGTCTGTGGCATCCTGGGCCGCAGCTGAAAACAACGGAGGTGGCCAAAATACACAGTGCTACCCATAAAGCCATAGCCATACCTAGTGGAAAAGCCAGACCACTGGTCACTAATGCCTCTGAAAAATGACTTGTGTATCCCCCTCAGTGATCCCCAGTTACACCTTTGCATCAAGTTGCATGACAATCAGGCCAGTACTTATTCCATCATCCGGCTGACCGAAAAAAACCAAACCAACCAACCAACCAATCTTAAAACAGTCAAACTCAGTAGAAAACATAACCTCCTTGGCGGAGGTAAGAAAGTTTATGCGGGTACTCTGACCTTGACACCAGGGCCTTGTGTATGGTGGTATATTTTTGTATTATTCAACCAATATGCTCATGTAGGTGACATATAGAATGATTGTACTGTAAAGTATAAAGCCGTACATGACTGGTATTGTCTGCCTTCCAGGTTTTATAAAACTATTCAGTTCAACCCACACTATGACTGTTTTGCTTTATAAAGCGGCTAAATGGCAAACAAGTCAGTGGATGCCTGGGAAGGCCATTTTAAACTCATTGCGGCCAGGAGCGTTTCTAGGACTTGAGGAGGTTCGGGGCTTAGCCCGGACCCATTTAACTAAACTGAATGCTATGCAAAACGGGGATTGGCTTGCCCAGCTTGTTTGCATATTTGTGTGCATATTTATTTTAGCTGCCCAGGTTGTAGATGGAGGTTAAACAACACCAACATTTGGCCTAATCAAAACTGGCCTGGCAACCCAAAGGCCGAGGTTTTGCTTCCAGATTTGTGTGATGACTTATGATGGTTTGTTTTTTTGGGGGGGGGGGGGGGGTCTATACTTTTTTGTCATGTCCTCCGCCCCAACAGCCAATAATCTGAGGAGAATGCCGTTAACTGAAATCATTTCAGTTGACTCCTGAAGTCATCCAAACCATGAAATAGCCTGGTGCTGCCTAGAAACACATGTAATGTACAGTACTGTAATCCCCTAGCATAAGAACAAATGACTGTGTATATGCGTGTGTGGCTCTGTGTGTAACATTTTGTTCAGTTTATTTTGTCTTGTTGTGGGTGTGCACCTACTGTGTAAATGTGTGTCCTGGAAGTAGGTGAATTGCCTTCTGTTGCTCTCCTCCTTCTCTTTGCTGACAAGTTCTCTTAACTGTGTTGTTTTTCAAGCGTGGGTATTAAAAATGAGTAATTTGGCAAGCTTTCTGTGTGAAATCTCCTCAGACTTGCGATGAGTTGGAGGCTAAGAAGTTCCTGACAATGACAGGATGCCATATTCTGTAGATGTGGGATATTTTCTTTTTAAAAAGGCAATAAACACACAGGATTATGTTATCCTGTGCTCCTGAATTTCTGCCCTGCTCCTCTTCCTGCACACAATCAGTATTTTCCCTCTCTTCTCCTCTCTGTGTTTGTTCTAATTTACCCTGCAGGGTTTCTGAGCACAGGGGACCAGTCTGCTAAGGGGAACTATGGCTTGTTGGACCAGATCCAGGCCCTGCGCTGGCTCAATGAAAACATTGGCCACTTTGGAGGAGACCCAGAGAGAATCACCATCTTTGGCTCAGGCGCTGGTGCCGCCTGTGTGAACCTTCTCATCCTCTCCCACCACTCCGAGGGTAAGGTTATTTCACTGCCATTGTCACATTAGTAGTCATATACCCTGCTCAAAGGGGATTACCATTTCAGGACAGTGTGGGTAGTGTATTTCTTCACAGCGCATGTTAGTAATTTTAACAAACAGCCAAAACCAGATTTAAAAAAATCTGGCGGTGTTATTCCCACAATGTAAAGGATGCCATATTCAAAAAATGATTCATCTACTATTTGCAGCAATATAGTATATCTATTTCTTTTCAATAAACATGCAAAACTGCAAAGATTGAGTTATTCGGAAAAAACAAACAGATTCTCAATCTGGACAGGGCTACACATGGATGAAAATAAATCAATAATCAGTTCAGTTTGGGATACAAGCTACGTAATAATCCCTTTACAAAAATTGGCCTTCTCTAATAAAACTAATGCTGTTTGGACAGGGCAGGCATTAGGAATAGATAGTGTGTGTGTGTGTGTGTGTGTGTGTGTGTATATATGTATATATATATCTTCTTTTTTTTCAACCGAAAAATGTAAGTACTGGAAGACGTATTGGGTTGCTATGACAACCGGCAACGTGAAATCGCCCTACCAGCTGCGTCATAACTGCATATTTAGCAAGGTGTTTAATGGTGGCTTAGATATTTATTTTTCTGATTTGATACGTTTGAAAGCATGATATCATCCTAGTAACTGTTCATTGAAGTCGGCTAAGCATTTTATATGATGAAATGTAATTGAAAAATATAAAAATTCGTGTGGCATTCTCAAGGCACCACCTCTGGAACCACTGCAGTATATGTACTACTTATTAAGGACTGTACTGTACTTTCTCTCGTTTGTTTTTGAATGGCAGATCTCTAAAATACCCACCAGATGTTTGATCACTAATCCTCTGATGTGAGTAGAGCTCAGAATGTAAAAGGCACTTCACTTTACCAAGAATTCAGATTACGTTATTACTGAACTGTCAACCTTCACGCCGACAAACTGACCTGGGACAGATAAAATGAAATACAAGATTTATTTGTATGTGTGGAGGAGATTCCCAGAATTCTGAGCGTGTCCATGGGAACACACATCTTTTTGTCCATCTTGAGTCAGAAATCATTCAGGAGGACATGACAAAGCAGTTCAATAATTGGGTAGCATCAGCAAAGTTGTTAGTGGTTGCCAATTAGCCAGCTGATGTTGGCTGTCTTGCACGCCAAAGACAAATACTCACACAGACAGACTAGTGTTCAAATTATACTGTGGGTGATGGTGGGTGGTGTTTTATTTGGAACTTTTGATTGGTTAATATTAGGGTTGTTTCTGGTTTGGTTTTGCTCATGTGAACAGTTGATGTTGTGTCAAAAAAGAAGATTAAATATCCATGTTATCATTATGGGTTGTTGTGCATAGATCTGTGGCACTACTTCATTTCAAGTCTGGCTGTAACACCACAAAGTGCAGAAAAAGTTGGTGGGTGAACACTTTTTAGGTACTGTGTGTGTTTGTGTGTGTGTGTGTGTGTGCGTGTGTGTGTGTGTGTGTGTGTGTGTGTGTGTGTGTGTGTGTGTGTGTGTGTGCAGACGAGAGATGAGATGAGAGGTAGAGCTGGAGCTACAGCTAAGAGGCTTCTTAATTGATTTCACAGGGAGAGGAGCGGGGGTGGGGCACATGCAGAATGTGGGGGGCCTTAATTATTAATGACAGAATCTGCAGATAAAACAGAGGGACAGCAAGCCACTTTACATAACGGTGCAGCGGTGCAACAGTGCAAGCAGTTTTCTTTCTATCTCTGTCTCTTTTTTGCACTTCATCCAACACGGCCCATCAAGCCTGATGCTGTGTGTAGAGTTGCCACCATCTTTCTTGCTGCTGCCTCTCATTGTATGTAATGGACGCACTTTGTTTTCCTACCCTGATGTACATGAAGAATTTCGCACGCTATAAATCCGACTACTTTCTCTTGCTTCCTATGCAATACTCTACAATTGCTCCTTCTCGAACATCTATGCATTATTGAAAGCACTCACACTGTAAGGCCTTGAAGGCCCCATTTGCTGCTAGCAAAAGTATGTCAGAGGGGGGGATTGGTGTTGAACTAACAGAGAATAAGTGTTTTCTGCTGAAGCTATATCTGCTGTATGTGGTCCCGCTCTGTGTAGGCCTGTTCCAGAGGGCCATCGCTCAGAGCGGCTCAGCCATTTCCAGCTGGGCAGTCAACTACCGACCGATGATGTACACCAAGATCTTGGCCAGGAAGGTCGGCTGCACTCTGGGGGATATGGCTGAGTTAGTGGAATGCCTGAGGAGGAAGAGTTTCAGGGAGTTAGTGGACCAAGACATCCAGCCTGCACGCTACCACATCGCTTTCGGACCTGTAGTAGATGGGGATGTGGTGCCTGACGATCCTGAGATCCTCATGCAGCAGGTCAGAGCTGGTTTCACTGGCTGTCATCCAGTGAATGATTGTTTCTTGTCTTGGTCATATCTTTGCATTTGGTGTGTGAAGTAGGGGTGTAACGAAACATCGATCTTATATTTACACTTTTTATTAAAGGTTTAATGCGTAACTTTTTGATATTAATAAATGTCTGTTACATTCAAGTCATTGCCAAATTAGTTGCTACAAATCTAATCAAGACTCCACACAACTCTCTCTGTATTTCTCAGTGTGGCTGTGTTGTCAAGTGACTTTCCATCGCAGTAACTCGAGTGAAGATAATTACCCCTTCTGAGGAGTCCATGTTTTTTTAATCCTCCCATCCTCCTTATCTGGTAGCAACTGCATCGAGGGGGGGTGAGGGCGTGTGTGCGATCACGAATGGCTTGTATCATGTGGAGGCGCCGACAGTGTTGTTGTTGTTACTTAGAATTCCTAGAATTCCAGAAACTACGCACTATAGCTTTAAGAAGAATAGTTAGATTGTTCATGTTTTAGTTGCTTTTGTTTGAGTTGATATAAATTAAACTGTGTTAAATTGGCATATGATATCATCTCATATTGGTTTCAGGAACCTGAATTGAATCGAATCAAATTCGTGTTGTGACTGACTTTTAGATATCAGCAAATATCGTATTGTATCGTATTGTAGGAAAGAATCAATATAATATTGTATTGTGATAAAACTTGTGATTTGCATCCTTAATTCTGTACTGTCATGTCATGCTGTGTGTGTTTGTCATGACTCCAGGGTGAGTTCTTGAACTACGACATATTGCTGGGCGTCAACCAGGGAGAGGGCCTGAAATTTGTGGACGACAGTGAAGGAGAAGACGGAATATCCGCAGCCTCGTTTGACTACACCATCTCCAACTTTGTGGACAATCTGTATGGATACCCTGATGGTCAGACCCTATCCTACTTTACCTTCAAATTATGAATTCCTTTAAAGCTTTAATCTTTAACTTTCCACATGTTGTTGGGCTCCAAAGCACTAAGAAGTACTTTAAGTGATGTTCAAACTAGAGCTATCATCGGGCCCAAAAAAAGCAGGTCCGACCCAACATGAACTTGCATAGTTTCCCAAGCCTGACCCGAGCCCAATGCACCCCACAGTCTTGGGCCTGAGCCTATTAAAAACGTGAACTTCCACTGCTCATTATCCATGCGTGTAAGATGAATTGATATACAGAAGGTTGTGTTCATTCATGACACAGACAGAGACTATGATGATATTGGAAAATATGTGTAAAACCCGATTCAAGCCCGGGGAAATCTTTGAGAAATGACAGCCCCACCCAAACTCAGCGGGTTGGGCCCAATCGGATTAGGGCAGAGAATCAATGCTCTGGTTCAAACTACAATGAAAATGGCAGAGGAAAATACTCCGATCCTTGGGCTGAGATGGGAAAGTAGCACCGCCACACTGTAAAAACACTCAGTTACAATTAAAAATTGTGTGGTGAATTGTCCTTAAAGGGATACTACCGGTGCATAACACCGTAAAAGTACTCAAAGCAGCTTAATGATCCATTAATGTGAAAAAGTCACGGTGGAGCTAGGTTTAATTATTTTCCATACTGTTGAGTAGTGTAATCTATATCATTGCATTGTATTTAATATGCTTATGAATAAGTGAATGAACAAACAAATGAAAATATAATTTTTGTGTCATGCAACAATTCCCAGCCCGCACAAGCTTACAATGGGCTAACATGGGTTTTATATGAAAAGACTTAATTTGTTAACTAGTAACTATGACTGTACAACTAATGTACAACTAATGTAATGACGAATAGAAAGCACATTTCCTCTTGAATTGTAGTGAAGTAGAAAGTACAAAGTAGCATGAAATGGAAATACTTAAGTGAAGTAAAAGTACCTCAAATGTGTAGTGTGTGGTATTATTACAATGTTTTCCTATTCATAAAATGGCCATGAGTTTGCGAATGCTGTTAAAAAGCAAAAGGTTTGTACAATGTATGTCTTTCAGTAGGAATTGCTATTTAAAACTCCTTTTTTGTTGTTGCTACAGTAGCACTGAGAGTAGTAGTTTCCTCGTCATTGTGTGATGTTTTTCCAGCCAGACATTCTGAACAGAGCTGGAGGACATCTTGTGATGAGCTACAGTACACATTAGAAAATCTGAGGGGACATGTGGTGATAATGGAAGTGTAACACACAGAGAAGCTTACATAATTTGATCAACTGTATGTTTGAATTCAAATAAGAGTTATAACATACTGCTATGACATCCAACATTTTAACCAAGTTACAGAATTTAGCCCTAAATCTTTTTTCAGGGAATGTTGCAGATGACCACACACCTACATGCTCACGTTTTTTTATTGTCTTTTTTCTTCTTTAAAGGTAAAGACATTCTGAGAGAAACCATAAAGTTCATGTACACCGACTGGGCTGACAGGGACAACAGTGACATGCGTAGGAAGACCCTCCTGGCTCTGTTCACGGACCATCAGTGGGTGGCCCCGGCTGTCGCCACCGCCAAACTGCACGCTGAGTTCCAGTCGCCCGTCTATTTCTATACCTTCCACCACCACTGTCAGACCGAGGCGAGGCCAGACTGGGCCGACGCAGCCCATGGAGATGAGATCCCATATGTGTTTGGGATTCCCATGGTGGGAGCCACTGACCTGTTTCCCTGTAACTTCTCCAAGAACGATGTAATGCTCAGTGCCGTGGTCATGACATACTGGACCAACTTTGCCAAGACAGGGTTAGTATAATGAACAAATGAAATCGTAACTTTCTGATATTAAGTGCATTTATCTGATTAAAATATAAACTAACACAGAGTGTGTACACTATGTACTCACAAGCTCATGTGTCACAAAGTGGTGAGTTCACTTTCTGAAATAATGAGTCCCTCTATCCTTCTAGTGCAGTCCTACTATTTGTGGCCACAATGGTGACAGAGCGTACGTCATCCTCTGAAATCTATGTCCACCAGAGGGGACAACAACTCTTCCCACTCCATTGACTTGTATTTGGGCGAAGGCGACTCCTCAAACAACAGAAAAATGCCTGAAGGCTGCTGTGTGGTGATATTCACTACCTACAGGGTTTATAACCTGTGAATCTGAATAAACTGTGGATCCCACAGTCTCCCCATTCTCTCTGCTGATTTCTCACATCTGTATCCACTTTTGTCTTCATAAAAGCTCAGTGTTTTTCCATTTGGCAGCTTACACAGTTATGGGTTCTGTACAGTTTTGGTAGTGAATATCACCACGCAGCAGACCTGGTGTTTGCTCACAGACGGAATTCACAATAAGGCGCCTTCACGCAATACAAGTCAATGAAAAGTGGAGAGTTTGTTCCCCCTACGGTGGGGGCGGGACTTAAATGCATTCTGTCTCAATTGTGGGCACATTGTTAGTCTGCCAAAGGTGAATATCGCATTAGTGATTCTAATTGATTTGGAGATTTTCTCTCGGATGAGAGAATCTGTTGAGCTTGTTGTGGGCCTAAACATCTGGTTTGGGACTGAGTTGCACCGTGACACGCAGCACCTGCTCTTTCCGAGGCGTTCTTTCTGCTAAAATCCAAACCAGATTCCTACACAGATGTTCACCTCAAATAGCACATCAGCTCCTGTGTTTCGGCATATGTAATTGCTGTATAATCGCAACACAGGTATATGTTACAAACTTAGTAGTGATCAGTAATTTTTAACATATAAAAATATTTAGATTCTGCTATTTCTCTCCTCCAGAGATCCTAACCTACCAGTTCCTCAGGACACCACGTTCATCCACACCAAGCCCAACCGCTTTGAAGAGGTCATCTGGACCAAGTTCAGTTCCAAAGACAAGCAGTACTTGCATATCGGCCTGAAGCCTCGTGTCAGAGACAACTACCGGGCCAACAAGGTGGCCTTCTGGCTGGAGCTGGTGCCACATCTCCACAGCCTCCACAAGGAAATCATTAGCTCCATCACAACTCGACTGCCGCCCGGAGGCACCAACCGCTGGAAGGGCCCTCACAGCCCCGGCACCCGCTCCACACGGCACCCTGTAATCTCCACCTATCCGCCTGATCCTGAACCCTATGGTTCAGAGAGACCCCGCTTTTCTCCCTTTCCCGACGTGACGCGGGACTACTCCACCGAGCTGAGTGTGACGGTAGCTGTGGGCGCCTCGCTTCTTTTCCTCAACGTGCTGGCCTTTGCTGCGCTTTACTACAAACGGGATAAGCGCCATGAACTCATGCAGAGACGCCACCGCCGGCTGTCCCCGCAGCGTGTCACGACGATGGGCATGGGCGTCGGCATGGGAGTAGTAGGGGCCCCGCCGCACAATGACCTGGCGCTGAGTCAGGAGGAGGAGCTAATGTCACTGCAGATGAAGCAGCAGAGAGTGGAGCTGGAGCACGGCACACCCCTCCCTTCCCGCGGCATCCACGGCGACCTGGAACCCCTGCGGCCCCCCGTGTGCCCACCTGACTACACGCTGGCCCTGCGGCGGGCGCCGGAGGATGTGCCACTGATGACAGCCAACACCATCACCATGATCCCGAGCACCATCAGCAGCATGCAGCCCCTCCACCCCTTCAACACTTATCCCCCTGTCCCGGCCCCCTCCACCACACCCGTGCCCAGCCACAGCAACAATGCCCTGCCACACCAACACTCCACCACCCGTGTATAGGACCAGGCACAACCTCTGCTACCCCACCCTGGGCTTACAGAGACGCACCACACAAACTGCTCCATACAAACCCCACTCTCACCACCGTCTTTTCTTCTTCACTATATCTTTGTCTTTTCTCATGAAGCCCTCAAATAAAGCTGCAGTTTGTAAGATTTTAAGCAGTGAAATACCTCTAAAATGTAACCATAAATCAAGGAGGAGATGA
>NC_045745.1:29604196-29622998 GCF_008692095.1 Etheostoma spectabile
AGAAAAAAGAAAAGCTCCACCTCCACCTGTCATCATAGGTGCACACTGCTTTGCCGCGTTAAAGCTCTTTCAATATCTCGTGCTTTGGTGAGCCACCAAACGCAGCTTCAAGCTTGTAGCTCTCTCTCTCCAAGAGGCATTGAGCTCATCACAATTAGCCAGACATCTTATGTGTTGCTCGGTTGTTTTGCGCATGTGTTGTTGTGTCAGTGTAAAACTATGTTTGACATAGAATACATATATTCATTTCCATTCATTTGGTGAAAAAGATAATACAGTAGCGAGCAGCTTTAAACCAGGCAACATATGCCCCAACAAGCTGTCTTTCATAAAACGGTGATTTCTTGAAACTTACAAATTGCAGCTTTAAAGGCCCAATCTGGAAGTGAAATTTGGCACCCTGTGTTGAGCACTATGTCCCAACAGCTGTCCCTATATTCTATTTTTGGAGGCTTTTGTTAAGTATGAACTGTATTGACAGCACTGGAAGTACAAGGATGAGCCATTTGACATTTAAGCATGAGTTTTTTTCATAGATTGTAACTTTATTTCTTATGTTATTACAAATTTGTTGTACCTGTTTTCTGTTATGATGTGACCTAAATGCCATCGAAAGCCCTGCTTTTAAGAAAGGAAGAAGAAAAAAAGATGTATACTCACAAATGCTGCTTTCAAGCATTTCCAGATTGGGGCTGCAACTGTTGGGCGGTACAGGAAAAAACGGAATCATTCTCAGTCTGTGGGATGCAACCTGGAATCCAGGCTGCCTATTAGAACTCGCTGCATCTCTGCCATACATGCTCTAATCATGTCCATTACTTTATTTGTTTCTCACTCATTATCTCTGTCTGTAGCCCCATCTCAGCCCATTTAACTGCTTCTCTCTTTTCGCTGCCTCACACTCTTTCTCCTTCTGCATCTGCCCTCGTAGCTCTTTTTATTAAACCATTGACATGATCCATTTCTATTTCCACGTCTCTCCTCTTTCTCACAATCACTTCTAGACTCTTTTTTCCTTTTGGAGTCTTTTATACAAAAACACAAATGTAAATGATGTATTATTAATAAATTGTAAGGATATGAATGAAAAAAAAAAGATATTCTGATATCTCGTTTTTACCAGCATTCTTGGTGCCAAGTACTGTGATAAAGTTCCTCTTTCACCGGCGTCCAGTGGACCGCCTGGAGAGGTCCATCCTGACTGTATCTTACAAAAGGAATTACCATCATTAAAAGTGCCAACCCCTTCATCTTTCTTTTTGATCCACACACTTTTATTTTCTTTTTAAATTGCACTCAGTGTTGCACTGTGGCTGGTCTCTTCTTTAAAGGGGAAATCCGAGTCAATATTTGAAAAAAAGATTATAAAGTTTTATTAACGACTTTGCTGTCTGGGATATTTGCATGATGTTTTTTTTGTTTTTTTTTTATAAAGAGTGTGGACAGAGTTTGTAATTTTGATGATTTGCCTTGTTCTGCATTGATTTCATTTTATTTTTAAAATCATTTCCATTTTCTATTTTAATATCAGCTGCACTTTGTGGTACTTCAAAAAGGTATTAAAGTATTAAGAGATGAATATTGTGTAAAACTATGATTATAACAAAGAGAGTAAATATTCCCTCTTTTATTTTTGTTCAATTCCCTAACACTGAGGCTGTGCCGCAAAACTACCAGAGAGACTGATGAAAGCCTTTTTTCTTTCCTCCCTCTTTTGCTCTGTTCCTCTTTATCTTTTGCAGCTGTCAAGTTTGCAGTCACTGTCTCTCAATCTCACCTGAAGATAGCACTTTTTAAGTTACAAAAAAAAACAAAAAAAAAGACACAACTACTTTACATGACATGAATAGTCTAAATAAGGTTTTTGTCTGTGACTGACATTGACCACATGCTTCAAAGACTGCCTGACAGATATTCTTTTCGTCTTCTCTTCGGTTGTTTCACGATTCTCCCTTCAGCGAGGCGGGAGAAAGGATAAGCTATATTTATGACGGTCAAAAGGTGAGAAAGCCTTGTACGCGCGTTTCACATCTTTCGCACAACTGAACACCACAAGGGACGGGGTCACGCTCTGGACAGTTCTGAGAAGAAAGAACAACAGTGACATTAGGACAACACTGGACAAATGCCGCCAGTGGTTCAGTGGCGATGACGAAGTAGCTCGTCAGCTACGGTGTGATCTGTCAATGCACAGAGGATGCATTCTAAAAACCTGATTCAAAACAACAACAAAAAATATCTTTAATGACAGACATTACTCATACACCATATACCACAAAAGCAAAGCGAGCGGGATTAATTCCCCCCCCCCCCCCCCCCCCCCCCCCCCCCCCCCCCCCTCCTTGTTATGTTCTGTATCCTGTCTGCTTAGGATAACAACACTCTGGAGCCAGACTGCCATCCCTCACACTGGACAGGAGCGAGCTGCGAGGACAAAAGACAAAAACCAACACGTGAAACAAACTGTACATTTTTTTAAAGTGTAAGAGAACAAACTGGAATTTGTAAATATTATGTTCGTCGTTTGGTTTTGAGTGATTGGCCGGGATCTTTTCTTTGTGACAACAGGTGCAAGTTTAGGTGACTTACATGATTTTAGCATTCACGTGTCTGTTTGATTCTCCTTTGTTTCCTAAATCTCCGGGGCAAATTCCAATAGGTTACGGGCACATGAGTACATCTTTGAACATGCGTGAATATTGATAAAAACAAAACAG
Organism: Etheostoma spectabile; assembly: GCF_008692095.1. Lineage (NCBI taxonomy): Eukaryota > Metazoa > Chordata > Actinopteri > Perciformes > Percidae > Etheostoma > Etheostoma spectabile. The sequence continues at coordinate 29,606,914 of NC_045745.1, forward strand.
AAAATCCCAGCATAGTATAGGTAAACATAAACATGACAAGGAATGCTTACGGCTCAGGTTGGCCTAGATATTGTGTTAAAAATGCTACACTGCATTTCTGGCTGTATGTCTAAAACATAACGTACACGCCTGGCGCGGTCCCATCAATCATGTAGGCAGCTTTTGAGTGAAATGAGTCCTTTCATTGGTGAAAAAGCCAAAGAGCAGAGAACAGATGAAAGAAGGGGAAATAGGGATGTTTCGAGAAATGAGGCGGAAAAACGAGATAGGGTGGATGTTTGACATGTGCTCAAAACAAACCACAAATCAAGGAATTTTACTTGCGATGCTGTTGGATTTAATTGTTAGTGTCTCACATTGTCTTGAACATTGTCATCCAGAACAACCTGTTATTAGGAGGTTGTGAAATCCTTTGTACTCGTTTGGTCTTATTTCAGACTCTAATCATGGTGGTTGTTTTGCTACCTTTTGCAATTTTTGTTCACACATTCTGTTTATGGGATTATTGGCACAGCTGTTTGATGTGAGTTTGAGTTGCCCACGCTTCTAAAAACAGCATTGCAAAGATAGTTTGGACCGCCAACAGATAATGGAAGCACACTCACCAAGTTTACATGTTTACACTACAGTTTTGATGTTGGCTTAAGGTAAGGTAAAATATATATAAAAAATAATAAAAAAGCCTTACAAGGATCCAAATGTTGTCTTATTAAAACATGTATTGCATTAATGGTAAAGAGAAGGCTTGCACCTGTTCGTCTGTTTCATTTAGTCTGATTCAGTAACCTGCTTGAAGCTCAAGATACTGTGAGAGAGCATAATGACCAGAAGGAGTTGAAAGAATTCAAATTAATATTTCTATTTCAAATAGAGGCTATTACACACTGTATGTTGTGTATCTGAACTGGAAAACATTAAAAGACATTCTTAAACAAAAGATGTTGCCATCATTTGTGTCACTTTGTCTGGGATGCCAAATTAAAGCTGTAATATATTTCAGTGCCACGCGGGGGCAGGAGAACCCCAACTACAAGTTGGTAGCTACACTAGCTAGCTACACACAATCCGGGAGCACTTTGGTGTCGTTGCAGCTAACCCGTTAGCTTGTTTAATTACACAACCAAGAGGTATGAGCAATGTAAACTTTTATTTCTAGTCCCGTTTCTGGCCAGAAATACACATTTACCTTTAAGTTGTGGTTTGGCCACCCACTCCTGAGAAAAATACCTCAGTCTTTCTAGCTGCTATGTTGACTAGACTAACTAGCTAGCTAGCAGGTGAAGTCAACTTGGCTAGCTAAGTTGCTAGCTAGCTAGCTAGCTAGCTAGCAGATGAAGTCAATTTAGCTAGCTAAGTTGCTAACTTCACTATTTGCTATTTGGTCGCTTACAGTCGGGATGTCAAAGTGGTTTTGTTGACAGTATTTAAAACATTTAACGTTAGGCCTATTATTTGAGAATAGAGAGAAGTAGTGTTTTTTGTTTTCAGGTTTTTTTAAGACAGAGGAAACTGATGGTAGCTGTGGCTGTTCAGATATAGAACCATGGTGTTCATTGCTGTAATATTGTGGCTTTGAGGACATCATCATAACGTGTTGCTTTTTAGCATATAGGCTAGCTTTCACCACCGAATGCTCATCTTCCCATGATTTCATTTTCTAAATCCACACAAACTGAGTGTTGACTTTCATTCCATAAGGTCTTAAAGTTATCCAGAGGATTTGAATTTTAAAGCCTAAAATAACAGTGCCAGTTATCTGTGTTTGTTCAGCTGCTGTACACAATAAATCAATATTAGGGCAAATATACTGGAGCAGACTGATGCACTGGTGCTGTTGGATGAAGCATTTGTGCTAATGCTTTCCATTCATTCAAGCCCTAATGTGGCAATAATTAAATCTTTTTTTTGGCCACAGATTTACTTCTTTTATCACATAAGCACTTTTAGACCACCTTGCACCTCTTTTTACCTCTCCAAAGTCACAGTCTGCACTCTATTCAATTGATATCCCTCCCAATTATTTTCAAATATGAATACAGGTAGACAAAAAACAGATAAGTATCTTGGCAAAAAAGTAGAGATAGATAATTTTGGAAATTATTTTTGCATTAGGGGCATTCCTGACAGGAGAGAAGTTGAAAAATGCACAATGTATTCATTAAAAAAACGTTTCTATAGTTATTAATATTGTTGTTTTTTTTCCATATCTGGATTATTAAATCCTTGGTTTAGAATATCTGGCATGACTTATTGCTGCAATAATAAGCAAGTTATTACCTACACTGTGTCCAATAACTTTGATGTGTGCAGTAAATTAATCAAAATTATCTCTGTTATTTCTTCAGCAGAGTCATCATACAGTAAATAGATTGCACAATTGTTTAGATGACTGATGTTTACCGTAATGGCATAGTATTTTTCTTCTGCGCTCAGCCAAATTGCCTTTGCGGATCATTTACACTGTTGGTTTAGCTGTAAGCAGTGATCACAGGAAATACTTTCCCTCCGTCACTAGATGGCAGTATGCAGCTTTAATGTGTAGAAAAGGCTTGCTGCCTCAGAAAATGACTGCTTCAGAGATGTTATACCATAGACATATATATATATATATAATAATATATATTATTATGTCTATGTGTTATACAGTCTGTGCTTCTAACCCAAATGAACTCTGTTGAGATATTGTAAGACATCTATATTACATGAAAGTAAAAAAAAAAAAAAAAAGTTAAATAAATTATGAAAAGTCTTTAGGCCTATATGATATGTTCACATGTGTGATATTTGAATGTTTTAAATTGTCATTTGATACACAAATGTTAATCTCACTGTCTTTGAAATAATATTTAGATTGTAAGTTTGGAAGGTTTTCTTGCTTTCTTAACTTTGGATTTTATATTCAAAAGACGTTTATCCCAAGTATGTTACCTTAACGATTAAAATGCACTAAACCCACCAATCAGATCTAAAATCCAATTTTCTTAACTGACCAAACATTTAAACTCACATGCGCAGCGTATGATAAAAGGAATCCATTTACATTGACATGTTACAAGAATATAAAGTAAATGATAAATAACACAATCACAGTTAATTAAGACATTTTATTGAATGAGCCAATTTGCATAACCTCCCGCGCATCAGGCTTTTATAATCCCTCTCCCAACAAAGCAGCTGTCCTGTAAAATGTGTCTTTTTTGTTTTTCAAGAATTAAACCGTCTACACATGACATGCGAAAAACATGCTCTGCGCCGGCCGTTCCGTTAATTTCCTATAGGGAGGGCGGTGACGCCCAATGCGTTGCGCTACCCCTGGCGTCGCGCACCGCTCGGATTTGCCGCTTAGCGCTTCCCTTAAAATTCAAATTATTTCAACTTTTAACCTAGTTGCCGCTGATCATTCGAACGCGCAACCAATGAGATAACAGCATGTCGTTTCCTAGCAACGGGCAGTAGCCTAGCTCCCCTGCCACCCTTGATGACGTTTACCTGCGCTTCGCTTCGCTTCGCTCTCCCACCGCCCGAGCGGCGCGCAGAGAGCAAATCGCTTATCATGTGTAGGTGGCTTAACGGAGCTTCAAGATAATTTTCAAATTAGCATTTGTATTGAAAACCCACGTGCACACAGGAGGTTTAAGCTCTCAGATAGTGTGTTGGAGGTAAAGAGGGAGGGGTGAGGGAGAGATGCAGTTGTCATAGAAGATCTGAAGGTTCTGGTCAACATCCAAATTACTTTTCAAAAAGATCTCAAGTTCCTGGAGCGGCATCTCGTGCACGCTGTTGCCCTCTTTGGCGTTTTTGGCCAAGACTCCGTAGGTCGGGAAGCGGATGCGGACGTCGTGCGGAGCGTTGCGGTCGTATTCAGTGCAGCAGTAAGCGGACCACACGTCTTCGGGGATGGCCACGCGGTCCTGGTTGTTTCGGCGGATCATGTTGCCCCTGGTGGTCACCCCGGTCACGATGTAGGCCGTGCCGCGGCAGAAGTTGTTGAGGCGGACCCGGATCCGCTCCTCGTACTCACGCCAAGGCCCGATGTTGAACTCGCGGATCTCCGGGACCACGTTGGTCAGAGTGTAGGTGGCGGCGCGGTCGTGTGGCGTGGACTGGTGCTGATCCGGGTTCAGGTGGCCTCTCTCATACAGGACCACGTCAGAGTAGTCATCCAGGACCGCCTGGCTGTCCTCGAACTTCATGTGCAGGTAGCCGGTGGGGAAGGACTGCATGTTCCCATTCCCATCGACTTCTGCCAGCTGTTGAGACACACAACACAGCAGTTATGCTGGGAAATAATAGGCTGCATTAAGCCAGTTGGCTATAATAAGTACATTTACTCCAAGTAGGCTACTGTATGTACAAATTTGAGGTACTTGTCTTTTTTTTTAGGTAGACTACTTGTCTTTTCACAGTGATTATCATCTAAGGGTGCTTTTGCCCCTTAGGGGGCACTTCTGCACTTGCTAGGGGGTACGTGGAAAGACTATGGAGTACCTCAAGTAATAATGAGCAACAAAAAAAGAAGAAATGGATCCACATATTGACCTGAACACCATGGGGTGTCCGAAAAGTAGTTATCAAGCGAGCAGACGGGTCGAAGAATTTAGCTAAAAGTTAGCAATTGCTAAACTCAAAGTGTCACAACATAATCCACTTTTATATAATCAATAGCGTTAAATAACATCAGTTTAAATGAGCAGATTTGGAACTTGGCCGATTGTGTTGATGAAGTGGGACTTGAGCTCATGTAATTGGCCTATGTCTTTTTTTTTGAGGTAGGCTACTTGTCTTTTCTTTTCATGCAACTTTCTACTTCCACTACATTTCAAAGGAAATATTGTACTTTTTACTCCATTACATTAATCTGACAGCTTTAGGTACTAGTTAGACCTACTTTACAAATTAAGAATTTTGCACAGTAAACTATGTACATGCCCACAAGTCCAGCTGAAATGACTAGCTGATAAAACACTTAGCTGTTTGACAGAATTGTTTTGATCATTTCCAGATTCTAAAATGTGAGTACTTTTACTTTTAGTACTTTAAGAACATTGTCCTGATGATAATTCTATACTTTTACTAGTAATATTTTCAATGCTTTTACTTGTGACAGAGTAGGCTATTTGTATAGTGTGGTAGTAGTACTTTTACTTAGGGAAGTAAAGGAGCACTACTGGACTCAGAACATGTTGTTATGCTGGGAAATAATACAAAGCCAGCGTTGTTTATGTCCTTGCTTTGAGTAGACATATTGCCTGTTTAAGATGCTGGCATCCTCTTTTCAGAGATTTCATACTTTAGTGTGAGCTACCTGATTAACAGATGGTTAAAAAGGAATGAAATCCCTTTAATGAATTAAGCTTTTTAGCATTTTTGAAAAGCAATCCTGAACTATTTACTCAAAGACTTGCTCTGACCTGTGGCTCGTACATCCAAGGGTAGTCCACACGTCTGTCTCCCTCTGTTTTCTTGAAGGTATACGCTGAGTAAACGGGAATCCGCTTTTTTGGGTCGTACAGGGTCACATAGCGAGGTCGGTCTGCGTAACGTTGGCAGATCTTCTTCAGTTTAGTGTCGGTGAACCCGCGTGGTGGTGTCCCCATGTACAGGGAATCCTTGCACCTCTCTATGTGGTTAAAATCCTGAACCACCGTTGCTGACATTAGAGGCAGAAGACAGGCTAGCACAGGAACAAAAACTAGAGGCGTTAACATACTCATGGTGAAAAACGTCTTCTCAGTCTCTCCTACTGTGGCTTCTGCTAAGCAATGACAGTAAATGTTTGCAGTTATGATTCCGACCAATCAGATATGCAAAGCAAGGAGAGTCAGGCCTCCTGACACATAGGCATGGATGGGCCGGTCATTGCTCTAACATACAATTCTAAAATACTATAGTGAATAAAAAAAAGCTGTTTCTTCTCCAGAATCATATCCTAATTATATATTTACTTTGAGTTTTACTGCTCATTTTGAAGTAATGCTGTGCTAAACTTCCAGATCTATTGAGGTTAAGCCCATCATCTGCTTGGCCATTTAAACTAAATTGACAGCTTTGTCCCTGTGAGTTCTTAATGAGGTTATGGTCTGATCCTTGGGGTAGAAAGCCAATAAATTATATTAATAGTGCAATCAAATGGTGAGGCAGCAAGAGACTGGATCATTGACTCTTCCCAGGGTGCAAACAGCGATTTCAAAAGTCCAACTTTTACCATGTCATTATTTCACATAGTCACCTTAGAACCGGATGGAATTCATAACAAACTATTCTGAGCAACTTGTGAAGGCCAAAACACTTCCCATTGCAAAAACATTTTGCCCTTGACGGATCCCTTTTCTGCCTGCTGTAGTGGAACTCATTAAAGTGCAATGGTGGAGGAAATACTCAGATTACTCCGATCTTTACTTAAGTAAAAGTACTAATACCACACTGAAAAAATACTCTGTAACATGTAAAATCCTGCATTGAAAATGTTACTTAATTAGTTAGTATCTTAAGTATTACTTAAGTATCATCAGAAAAATCTACTAACTATTACAAGTAAAAGTACTCAATGCAGATTTTAGAACCTGGAAATGAAAAAAAAGCGTTGAAAGTGTCCAAAAAATCTTCAGAAGCATCAAAAACTGTTTTTAAAAAGAATCAAAAAGAGAAAGAAAACACTTAATTTCAGCTGTATTTGTTGGGTAGTTTAATTTTATTATAAAACATTGTATTTAATAAACTTCCATGGGTTTCATGTGCAAAAATCCATAACTTTTAAAGTAACTAGTAACTAAAGCTGTCAGATTCATGTGGTTGAGTGAACAGTACAATATTTCTCTCTGAAATATAGCGGAGTACAAGTAGAAAGTGGCATAAAAAGAAAAGACTCAAGTAAAGCACAAGTACCTCAAATGTGTACTTAAGTACAGTACTTAAATTCCACCACTGTACAAGTGCAATTTACTTACACTGAAAGAGTGTGGTGACGAGACACGGGACATTGAAATGGGACATTCAGAGGCGTGTTATCACTGTAATAGTAAAATGCAAAACTGGCTAATCTGTCTCAGCGATGAACAAAAGGCCTACAGTGTACTTCCAAGGTACTATGCTACTCCGCGTGAATGGTGGAGATAAAGCCCAAAAGTTTAATTATACGACATAGCGACAAAGAGCCTATGTGCACAAATGCCCATTAATGTTTGCTATTACATAATCAAAGACAAAGTTCTAAATGCAAGCCTCGTATTGGTACCGATTGTGAAGATATTGATGAATATGAAGAAGCAAAATAAAATAAAAAAAAAACAGCATTCTATGGAAATTGAGGAAACCTAATGTGCCATAGAGTAGAATGAGAATTTCATAGCAAATGGTTCAGTGTTCTGCCAGTGCCAGTGTGCTTGACTCGTTCTGGCAGCTCACTGTGTTCAGAGCAATTAATCCATCTAGAACTCTCTTCTCAAAGTTTTCTTGTCTTTAGTCCTTCATGACAGCTTGGACACACTGTGCAAAAAAACACATTCACATGACTGCGGATGCATGGTTTTCTCTCTGGGTAGTACTGCAAGGGACACTTGCATACTTTTTTTTATCATTTGATAACATGCCATGTTAGCATGGTGGTTGCACTGACCATCCTATAACACAGGGATGGCTCACTTTCACGAAGGGCTACACGAGCAAAATGTATATGTATGGTTTATTGACATGCATTATTTAATCGAAAAAGTCAAATATTTTTGACTGTATTATTGCATGTCTCAAATAGCCTTCTCACTTACAGTTACATCATAGAATTTAGCAAATCGAGCAATATTACAATAAGGGCAACCGGCACGGGTCATTTACATTTTTTTTAGCATACTTATATTTACAAAAGCTGCACATTTTTGTTTTGTTTTTTCCCATCTTGTATATACTTAACTATTTGTTCTTACATTCTTATATTTTTATTCTTATATCTTGTTATTATAATTATTATTATTTCATGTATATTGTATGTATGTATATTTTGTGTGCTGCTGTAACACTGTAATTTCCCATTTTTTGGGATCAATAAATATCTATCTATCTATCTAAAGCAATACATTCTGATTACATTTTTTAAAGTAAGCTACCACACAGCCTAAATATGACAACTCACTGGTTCTGTGGGAAGTTCTGAGTCTCAAAGTCTGTAAACCTGCCAAATTCGGCTTCGGCACAAAACTAAGCGGGCCAAAATATATTGTGGACCTAAATTGAAATGCAGGCCAGATCAAAATGTGTGAGAAGCTGGATTTGGCCTGATTGATTCCATCAGCATGTGTCTTGTCCGTGTCCTTGATCTCATTACACATGCTCTGAAGAGGATTATCATCACAGTGATTATCATCTAAGGGTGCTTTTGCCCTTTAGAGGGCACTTCTGCACTTGCTAGGGTGTATGTGGAAAGACTATGGAGTACCTCAAGTAATAATGAGCAACAAAAAAAGAAGAAATGGATCCACATATTGACCTGAACACCATGGGGTGTCCGAAAAGTAGTTATCAAGCGAGCAGACGGGTCGAAGAATTTAGCTAAAAGTTAGCAATTGCTAAACTCAAAGTGTCACAACATAATCCACTTTTATATAATCAATAGCGTTAAATAACATCAGTTTAAATGAGCAGATTTGGAACTTGGCCGATTGTGTTGATGAAGTGGGACTTGAGCTCATGTAATTGGCCTGTAGAGGAGGCGTCTATCAATAAAGATCGGGAACCATTGATCTGAATGTCTGAAGTGTAAAGGGGATATGCATATCAATGGCTGGCGTGTCTGCTGCTGTGTTATGAAGCCCTGTGCTCAAGTCGGCTTTATGCAAATGTATGTCAGATTAGCCGGCGCAACAATCCCTCACTTCCCTAATAAGTCAATTTGAGTGACTGAGTGTGGTTATTCATCGAGGGACCAGCTTGCCTCTCTGATCTAATCCTGAGTTATGACAATCATAACTTATGTAGCTGGGGCTGGCGATACAGTTATGTGAACGGACATTTTTCAGCTGTCAGCGTTTTTGCCAATTAAAAATTATAAATTTAGACCAAGCGAAGCGGCCACAGCTCAGCTGCCCTCTGCTGCTTCATCTTCAGTCGAGGAGGGAGGACATTTCATTGCTGCTGCTGAGTTTCATGATGTCAGTTCTTTGGTGGCAAATGTAATTACTGGTCACGATGTTAGTTTCCTTCAAACAGGCTAATCAATGGAAGTCGTGGGGGCAGCACTGTGGGGTAGGGGTTTTAAATATGGGCCAAAAGGCATCTCATCGTCTGCCACTTTACGTGTTTGTTTGTGGTGGATTAAAGATGTCAAGTCAATCTCTGGGATTATCATGCAAAATCCTTTACTAACATAGTAATGATGTATATAGTTCCTTGTCTCTCAGACAGGCTTGGAAATATGGTCAGTCACAGTCCAGTTTAATGACACATCCGTTGAAATGCTGACCTGGGATAAACCCGTTCCACGAGTATCAATGTGCCAGGCTGGTGTTGAGATTTAATGACAAATTCAAGAATTTTTTTATTTTAATTACTGATTAATTCTGGTAGGCCTATTGGGAACAGTATGTAATGGTTTTAAAATCTATAATAACCAATTGAATGTAATACATATACACACATTGTGTCTATTTACGGTATGTTATGCACCCACTGTACTGTACTGTACTGTACTGTATTTACCACAACATTTGGACTATACGTGTTCGTCTGCACGTTCATCAAACCCAGTTATGTATCATCATGCAATAATATATATTTCCCACTTGGTGGCAGTGTAGGCTTGTTTGTTGCTTGTTCCCATTTCCATGATTCTCCATGATGATAAAATACATATTAACATCACTTAAAACTTTTTGAAATCTAGCAACATGGTTTGTGTCTGCAAGAATTAAAAGTGTAACAGACATTATATGATTTTTAATTGTACTCTCCAAAGACAGTTGGGGGGTTAATACAGTATTCCGCTATAACAATTTTTCCTGATATGTAAATTCATGTAGGATTTTTTCATTTTTTTAAATACTGTTACAGATTTATGTTTCTTGGTACTTGGTATATTTTAATAATTTGAACTCAAAAGTCTGGCTGCTCCGTTTTTCCTTTTCCTCTTTTTCTTTGTTCTTTTCTCATGTTGTCAGTTTACCATAGTGTTTTGTATTTCGGTAGGTTGTAATTATTGGTTTAACAAAATGCCTGTAATGAGCTCCAAAAGATTATTTGACAGCTGTGGAGGTAAATACCGCCTCATGTTGTGCCAAATCCACATTGGTATGATGTTTATTATGATTTCTGAAGTGCATGAGTCAGTAGATAACATATTTTTGGTTTTTGTGGGGAAATATTGAGAGAGACCTTCACTGAGCCACCAGGGGGCTCAATCTAGCACAAATATTCTGGCCTATGAAGCTGTCCCCTCTAAATTCTGCACCAAAGCCTTCTGATTGGTCCAACTAGCCACATGGTTGCGCATTAACCAATAGAGTTTGGGCTGATCCGGGGCTGTTGCTAAGGCACTTAAGAGGTAAAAAAGCCTTTCAGCGGGCTGCTTATGCTTCCACCATTTCACTCACACACTCGTCTGGCAGCTCGTCAGCTCTCCCTCCGTCTCTACCGCTCACCGACAGCTCTCTGCCGGCTTTTTATTGGTCGCTGACGGGTAAAATGAGCAGAGGCAATGAGTGGTGCTTTTCGCATCGCGAGCCCACAAAATGTAGACCCTCCCTCATCTGCTTCTGGAGCTGTAGCCCCACCTTCCCCTGGTTATCCTGCCACTTGACATTTGAGCTCAGCCAACTCTCAGCGGGCCGTCCGTCTCCATTTCACTCTGCTTCACTTCCCACTTACACAGCAAGACACACCTGGATGTAGGCTCCAGCTCCCCGGGAATCGGACAAATGTCTGCATCGTTCATACCGTTAAAGGCCGATGTGTATTGTGGTCCTCCTTTTTTCTTCTTTAATTTAGCCATTAAATATATATTTTTTGAGGAGTGGGTGAAAATGGGTGGCAACCACTTGCAGTGATGGGGGGGGGGGGGGGGGGGGGGGGGCGCATATGTATGAGGTCCAGAAGATTCTACATTTGTGGAAATGTAAAATACCTCCTACTGTACTGGCCACGTTCCAATTCTCTCTCTCTTTCTCTCTCTCACACACACACACACACACACACACACAGTGAGAGAGGAAGAGGGAAATAAAGAGCTCCCCCATGCCCTGTCTGCTGTTTTCCCCCTCCTCCTGCCTCCTCCGGCTCGTTGCAAAATGTGATAATAAGAGATTCTGCCCCTCTGATTGGCTCGCGCCTTGTGACTGGCAGCTTGTCGGCCCGCCCCGTCGGTTTCTGTACATGGATCGGTCTGCAGAGAGACCGACCATAAGAAAGTGGAGTGGAAACAGGAAGAGGAGGAAAGGGGAAGGTAGAAGACGGAGGAGAGGATCGGGTGAGAGACAAGGTGGCGAGGAGTGAAAGGAAGAGAGGAACAGGGGAGCAGAGGAGCGTGTGGATCGAAGAGAACGCAGAGAAAAGAAAAGAGGTAAAAGGACTACAGAGGAGCAGCTTAATGTGCTGTATGCTTATGGCTTTATGTGAATACACTTCATGAACTACATCTACCAGTGGGAGCATGCATTTCTGTTTTTCTATTCTGTGTTGGTCTATATTTAGGTCTTTTATCTGAACAATCTGGTGGGCAGAACACACTGCAGTGTGTGTTTCTGCAGACTGCTGCACATCCATGCATGAATAACACACACACACACACACACTGTTCACGTGCAGGAGCAGAAATGTGAAATGGTGAATGTAGTGAAGGGGAACTTCTGCGGTTACACTTGTGTTGTGGTTACATTTGTGCTTGATGGAATGTTATGGTGAATATCAGCCAATGGGACCAAGTGTGCCAATTAATCTCCATGTAGAGTCATGTCCAAACTGTCACACATAAGTACTTGGCTCCACTGAAAGTTCAGCTCAGTCTGATAAACACATCCCACACAGAAAGCTTTTGATTTAGTTGTGTTTTGATAAAATAATGAGCTGAAATATTTGACTCAGACAGATTATTGAATAATATGAAAAGGAATGAGTTATTGAGAGAATGAGTTAATCAAGGTTATGTAGGGTTACTTCCTAACGTACAACGTATGCTTCCAGTTGATTTGACTGCCAGCTAAGGTAAGCACCTGGACGTGCAATTCTAGGTTACCGGTCCTCACACAAGCCAGCTGTCTGACGGGTACACACACACACACACACACACACACACACACACATACCACATGCATCCAGTGCCTTCTTCAAACCTGTTAACCTCCCTCATTGTCTTTGTTTGCTTAAAGCTGTACATTTTGCATTGTTTGCAAAAGACACCCCTATTTCCTGTTCTTGACCTTGCCTTGGTACATTCCAGTACCCCTCTGAGGGCTGTGCTTTATGGAGCATACACCGGGAGAAGCTGCTATTACAGAGAAGGAGAAGGGGATAGAGCCGAGGGAAGCGGGGCTGCAGGGATGTTATTTTTAGAAATGGGATTGATATTCGGCTCATACTGTACATTGCCGCTCTGTGATCAGGATGCTTTTTCACACCCGAATCCATAACAACACACACTTGTGTGCGTTCAGGGAGGGTTGTGTATCCAGTCTGTCTGTACGTTGTCGCTTCTCGTCCATCTGTTCTCTCCGTGTCACTGCTGCTTGTGTAAGCTAGCCTAGGAGCCACCAGAGACAGGCCTGGTCTGCTGCTGCAGCCCAGCCATCCTTTTATGGTATAGGATCCTTAATACACGCACACAGAAAGTCTCAACAAGATATGCACATCTGAAGTGGTTCTCTGCAGCTAGCAGATATCCAGATAGTGTGAGGTATGCAAGAATGTGATAGACTGTTGCTTTGTCCAAATGAGGACACAAATTGGAGTGCATTTGCAGAACTGCAGCAGTTCTTCACTTCACAATGAATGTTTTTTTAATTTAGCTTGCAGACATCTGAGAAGAATGATCAGAGAAGAAGATAGAAATGTGGAAGTGTACATTAAATCCTATGGACTCTCTCCACCCCCCCACCCCCCTCTCCATGTCAAAATCACATGCACACGCAAACACTCCCCTCCTTGCTTGAGGCCTTGCTCCCAGCTCTGGACTAAATGATATCATCGGTTGCCAGGGATACTAGGACACAGCGTGCAGAGAAAAGGGAGGGTGAGGCATAAGCAGAGCCATACACATAGCCTGAAAGAGAGAGGAAGAAGCCGGGATATTGGGTGTTAAGAAAGAAAAGGAGTCTTGTTGAAAAAAGTAGTGAAGATGGCAAAGGGCAGGGCCGTTAAGATGAAGGATGAGAGAAAAGCAAAGCCCATCAGCCCGTCAGAGGTTACTGGCCCACCCTTCCTCTCCCTTCCTTCTCACATCTCATTTCATTATCTTCCTTTGTCTAGAGAGGGTCAGGTTTGCAACATTGCAGATGTGTGTGTGATAGGAAAGCATGTGTAGTAGAAAGTGAGAGGCGAGGAGAGAAAGGAAGTGAATGGCAGCAATGGATGATAGATGATGCTGCCCTTGATTTTGAGACAATGAAACCTTCCTGTCTTGTACATCTGGGCACCAACTGACTATGGTATTTCCTCACTCACTCTCCTATGTGTGTCTGTGTGTGTTTGCCAACTAGCGGAGGATGAGCATGTCTATTTAAAGGGATCTGACAACGCACGGGTCTGCTGTCTCGCTATTCCTGATTGCCTGACATCATCGAATTTGGACTCTGTCTCCCCCTTTTCTCTGGGTGCTCATTGCGAGGTAAGGTCGGTGACAGGGATGCACGTGCACAGACACATACACTATAAGCTTTCAAATACATTAGTTAGACTGGCAAATGAGGGTTCCAGCAGAGACATGGAAGCATGGCTGTCCCTCTGTGGAGACAGAGAGATAGCCAGGGTTTCCTTGGTGACAAGAGGGAGGGAAGAGGCACACAGTGGTGCGAGACAGCAGGTTTAACCAAGCAGTAGGTTATCTCGCTGCGAAGCAGAGGGTTGTACCCAACAGCAACTTAACCCCTTTTGCACATGACATCATTTGGCCTCTGAATTCCAGATGTTTCAAATTAACTACACAGATGGGTTTAATAATGGAAGCACATAGCCATTGTTGGGCAGAGTCAAATTTAAGCTGCTGCTGACTGATGGCTCCTCCTACAACACTGTACCAACAGTGTGCAACAGGAAGGGATCTACACTACAGCAGATGGTTTATGTGGTGCCTGTGTAGTGTTGCTCAGCTACCAGCGGGCTCTGGCTTAAAAAGCACGGTACAATTGAAACACAAGTGTCTGAAAATGTTGTAACACCACACAAACAGTGGATCGGATTACAAGAGGTTGGCATGAATTCAGCACACGGAGTGACTGTGATGGGACATCAACACGAGGTGAACAGGATCAGTCGGAGAATAAAGTCATACAATCAGGATCCAAAGCTTTAAAGCAATTGATGAAGATGTCATTTGAGCATCGATCGCAGAAGCTCAAATTGCTGGTCCCCTCAGAAAAGCAGATTTTAGTGGAACAGGAGACAAAGTGAGAATCAGATATGACATAACCTGACGTGTTGTGTCTATGGTACGGCGTCTGATGGCATACAGTACAGTGCATGTTAGGATAAAAGCCTGCAGTCGTGATTTTTGCAAAGTAAATGCAGTGTAACATTAGGCCTTGTGTGTCCTCTTTCTACTCTAAAAATAAATCTAAATGCAGTTGACTCTAAAAAAAGGCCTAAAGCTACAGCAGGAAGAATCGTCTGGCTTCAGTTGCTCTAGCAACTGGTAGGAAATCGACTCTTGAAGAGGTTGCTCACTGAGCTCATTCAGCACTCGCAGAAAGGTTATCAGTACGCATCTGCAACAGTCTCACCACCATAAAACCTGTATGGAACAAACTTAAAATTGTAACGTAAGGGAAGTGGTAAAACGTTGCACACAGCAGGTTATAAATAGCTGTGGGAAATGCACGTAGAAGTGCAAAAATATCAACGGCACAGCAAAGCTCTCTCCAGCATGCAAAGTTGATCTTTACAAGGTCAGCTCATGTCAACACAATACACTGAGTGTTTGGCAGTAGTAACGGAGAGTGAGACATATTTTCTGCCCATGGTCAAATGAATGACGGTATTCAATATGGCTGCAATTAACGATTGTGTTCATTGACGATTACTCTGTTGATTATTTTCTCAGTTAATCGACTAGTTCCGTGGTCTATAAAATGTCAGAAAATGGGGAGGGGAAAAAAAACATATAGAGGAGAAAGGAAACCACACAAATTTTCACATTTGAGAAGATTTCTTAAAAATGGTCTCAAACTGATACTTCAATTGATGAAATAGTTTGCCGATGAATTTAATAGTTGGCAAGTAATCTATTAATCTTTGCAGCTCTAGAATTCAACAATTCTATAATAATCAAAGGAAGAAAAAAGGACAAAGCAACAGACCTGGTCCAGTGGTTCAGTACTCAGTGGGCCGATATAGAGCTCATTGTGCTTCTGGAAGTTAGTGCACTTGAAGTTAAATGAAATGAAGAAGTACAGATCTACTGAACTAGCAGCTGATGATCAACGGTGCGACTGGATGGAAGATGCGTGCTGTTGACCACCAATCCTGTCAGAGAAACAAAGACTCAGGCTTTTACTGTAAGATGATTCAAATACAACAGCAGCCCAGCCTGTTTTTCTCTCTCTCTTCTCTGTTTTTCTATGTTGTTAAAATGAGGCTGTCATGGCCCTTCATCTTAGTGCTATGTTGTTGTTGTTTTCTATCATTGGATGGCCACTGGCTGTGGTGGCTGCTGGGTAGCAGTGATTAGAAAGAGGCTAAATGCACAATGCAGCTCTGGCTGACTGATGATAGGCTGCCGAACAGATACAGTGCAGCAGGAAATACAGCGTGAGGAAATAAAATGTACTAGAGACACACAAAATAGCACTATGGTCTGGATGTAAATTTCAGACCCACAAGGATAATCCCTAACAAAAGCAGTTATTGTGGAGATATTCATGTCTCTCTCTCTCTCTCTCTCTCTCTCTCTCTCT
>NC_045745.1:29623008-29645162 GCF_008692095.1 Etheostoma spectabile
CTCTCTCTCTCTCTCTCTCTCTCTCTCTCTTTCCTCTCAGGTGTGAAGTGGAGGGCCTCCAAAACACAGACCAAGACTGGTAACATTTGTTTATGTCTCTGTACTTTGTGTGTGTATTTCCATGCAAACATTTACCATGTGCACCCAGGGGCATAGCTCAAAATTCTGGGCCCAGTAGAAAGACTGATTAGATTCTCTAAGGGCCCCTCCCTACATCCACAGCTATTCATTCTAGCATCTTTTTAGGCCCCCCTCACATGATGGCCCAGGGTACTCAATCCCCTATTCACCCCTAGTCTGACACCCCTGCGTGCACTGCTGTAGCACTTTATAGTATCACAGTAGTGCTTCACATTGTTTGTGTGAAAAAAGCTTAGCGCTTTCTGCAGATGAAGTTGATAGCAGAGTGATGCAGAAATCTACATTCGCCCTGCCAAAACGTCATCAAACCCAGAATATATCCATGTGTGAGTTGCTGCATGTAGCGTCCGTGTTCATCTGCTGTTGTAATTGGATTTTACTTCACTTGATTACCCTTACCTTGATACCCCCCCCCACAATAATGAATCAATGAGTAGAGCAGTCTTCTAAATCAGAATAGAGGAACTAAAGCTTCAGTGCAATGTGGCGGGCATTGTCATTGCATAATCTAAGATCTGAAATTTGCAGCACTTCTATATTGCATTGTCAGACGTTCTTTAAATGAGATTTCATATTTGTTTATGTTCAAAGTTGTAACAGCGTACGCATCAATGTGTGTTTTAGGCTGCATGTATCACCCAGCAGAGCTGTACTCTGGCCGTAACGCATGGGTCTCCTATCAAGCGGGAGGACCTAACAGAGGGCAATGGGCCCCTGTTAACAGTCGCCCCTGGAGCCACACAGACAGGTCTGCAGCACCATCACAACACTCACACACTTACCCCGATTTCACTGGCTGCCTCGTGCCAAACCAAGCGTCTTGCCTGCCCGACTCGCAGATTAGTTTGTAGGATTATTTTGGTCATTTTAGGCATTTATTTGACAGGACAGCTGAAGACATGAAAGGGTAGAGAGAGGGAGAATGACATGCAGCAAAGGGCCGCAGGACAGAGTCAAACCCGGGAGTAGACCTCTTTATATGGGCGCCCGCTCTACCAACTGAGTTATCTGGGGGCCCCTGAGTCAAAGATTATATTGTCTCTACTTTGTACAATCACATTTTCATTAAGCTAGTATCTACCTTCTACTCCAAGCACTTCTACAGTTAACTCCATGTCTTCTCCTCTTCTGGTGTTGTCTTCATGAAAAAGATCTGTGATGTCTATTATGTTATTCCACCTCCAAGATGAATCTCTCGTTGTCCGTGGTGTTGTTAAGGAGACATAAACGATACGGGGGGGTGTATTAACTAGTAGTACCCAAAAGAAATGCTCCTGACGTTGTTTCCCATTTTGAGTGTTACAAAATCAGCAATCAGCAAGGAAAAACTTGATTAAGAAATTTCAAAACCAAACAGCGTACATACACAGCAGCATGCACTTGGAAAAAAAAGACTAGCAAGAAGTTTTAGAACTACAGGGTTTGTTATATTTGCTTATGGGCTGTTGTGTCAAGTCGCGGCTGCATTATTATCTCGGGACTATACATGTTATGTGTGTTTTTTCACTACCGCAGATGCCAAGGAGGGCGCAATCAATCATATCCAGCATCAAGTCGTCTTTATAATAGGTGGGTAAAACAGTTTTGCAGTTTTGCGTCTTAAGGCACAGGTAATCGTTCTCAAACAAGATCTGAACTGCAGTCCATTTGTTACTGAAACAACTCAGCTTCACTTGTTCTTGGCCCCTGAGCAGCAGAACAGCCCAACACTTGACCATCAGAGTTGTTGCTTAGTTCAGTTGTTTTTTTGCCCAGGGGGGAGAGGACAGTCAACCATGTCCAGGACAAGGGTGTCTCGAGGGGACACAGACAGCCTCTACGTCTCTGGGATGGCAAAGAGGCCTTTGAGGCCCAGAACTGGCACCACAACTCCACACGCTCATTCCACAACAGAGCTGGCACCAACAGCGGTTACCTAACAGGACCAGAGGAGCGCTACACGAACTGGGACAGCAGTGTCAGCAGCTCGGTGGTGAGACCTGCAGACCCTGAACAGTACTACTTTCAAAAGAATTCACACTGCATGAACTAGAAGTTCTTTGACTCGTAGAGAGGCCTGGAACAATTATTACAGAATTATCTAATTGTCAATTTGTTTACATATTCGCAGTTTCTTTGTTGAGTCGCAATTATTAATTATTAACATTAGCTAAGGTCTTAATGCATATGATTGGCAATTGTTGATTTTGTTTAGATGTGACAAATTGTAATTAATTAAGTGATTATTGGTCAGATTGTATATTTTTGTTATTATTTCAATTGTTAGTGGTTGGCACTTGGCCCTATACATGTTGGTAGCAACAAAAAACGGGGGTACAGTTAAAAAAAAATATTATAATAATAAAGTCAATGTTTACTTCATAGGCTGTGTACTTGTGTTATTACATTATGTGGGTCACATAAAAGTGATAACTAAAAGATGTATCCTGGGATTCATTCAAAACTTTTAAATGTTAAAGTAGCAAATAAATTAAGAATTTTAAATTTGACTAAAAGAGTTATATTGTTAATTGCAATTGTTTTGGAGACAATTAATTGTACAGCTCTACTCTTTGATGTCTTTTTTTTAGCATGGCGGTCCTCGCCTGCATCGCAACAACAGAGAACTCCAGTCCCCACCGCCGGAGAGATGGGCCCCCTCCGACTGCCGCAGGAGCTTTCCAGACAGAATGGTAAACAACAGACCAGGACCCTGGAAACGGCCGGCCCTCCACCAGCGGCGAGACCCCCTGCACCAGCACAGTCCCCCTCCACAGCACCCGTTATCCCCAAGGGAAGAGTGTCCAGCCAAGAGGAAAAGGGACTCTGGCCCGGATCAGGTAGAGTTTGGTGACTTATTACAGTTCTCAACCTTTTTTTTTTTTTTTAAATAATGTACCCCCCTTCAAATATTTTTTGGGTAGAAAAAAGCCTAGCTATATAAAGAATATATAATATAAAATACATACATATACAAAATATACTATATATAATACAGGAACTATTTGAAGTTAAATGAAGGGTGGGAAAAAATAACAAGCTTCAGCTTTGTCCCGCTCCTTTTCAGGCAGAATGAACATACACTTGATAGGTCATATTTTTCCTTTTGGTGTGTTGCTGTGCACTGCTATGCATTGTGTTTAGTGATATTTTTGTTTGGAATAAAAATAAAGAAAGACAGAAAGAGGCATAACACAGCAGTGTCTGATTTACTTAACAATATTGTCACTGAAAAACATTTAAATGCTACATTCCCACATTTAGAATCACTAAATCCGTTAAATATTATAGTGTATACTTATTTTAGGAATTATGGATGACTGAAATTTTTTTTAATTCAAATGTTTAAAAAAATCTTACGTACCCCTGCAGTATTCCAAAGTCCCCCCCCCCCTTACGAGAAACATTGGCTTAGCGCAACAAACTTTGACTCCATTGTTAAAGGTCCCATGACATGGTGCTCTTTGGATGCTTTTATATAGACCTTAGTGGTCCCCTAATACTGTATCTGAAGTCTCTTTATATAGACTTAGTGGTCCCCTAATACTGTATCTGAAGCTTTTATATAGACCTTAGTGATCCCTAATACTGTATCTGAAGTCTCTTTTATAAGACCTTAGTGGTCCCCTAATACTGTATATCTGAAGTCTCTTTTATATAGACCTTAGTGATCCCCTATATATGTATCTGAAGTCCTTTTATATAGACCTTAGTGGTCCCCTAATAATGTATCTGAAGTCTCTTTTATATAGGCATTAGTGGTCCCCTAATACTGTATCTGAAGTCTCTTTTATATAGACCTTAGTGGTCCCCTAATCTGTATTGAAGTCTTCTTTATATAGACCTTAGTGGTCCCCTATAACTGTATCTGAAGTCTCTTTTATATAGACCTTAGTGGTCCCCATACTGTATTGAAGTTCTTTTATATAGACCTTAGTGGTCCCTAATAATGTATCTGAAGTCCTTTTTAATAGGCCTTAGTGGTCCCCTATACTGTATCTGAAGTCTCTTTTATAACCTTAGTGGTCCCTAATACCATATCTGAAGTCTCTTTTATATAGACCTAGTGGTCCCCTAATACTGTATCTGAAGTCTCTTTTATATAGACCTTAGTGGTCCTAATACTGTATCTGAAGTCTCTTTTATATGACACTTAGTGGTCCCTTATATGTATCTGAAGTTCTTTATATAGACCTTAGTGGTCCCATATACTGTATCTGAAGTCTTTTATATAGACCTAGTGGTCCCTACTACTAATCTGAAGTCTCTTTTATATAGACCTTATGGTCCCTAATACTGTATCTGAAGTCTTTTTATATGACCTTAGTGGTCCCTAATACTGTATCTGAAGTCTTTTTATATTGACCTAGTGGTTCCCTAATACTGTTCTATATCTTTTATATAGACACTAGTGGTCCCTAATACTGTGTCTAAAATCTCTTTTATACCTTAGTGGTCCCCTAATACTGTATCTGAAGTCTTTTATTATTGACCTTAGTGGTTCCCTAATACTGTATCTAAAGTCTCTTATATAGACCTAGTGGTCCCCTAATACTGTGTCTAAAAATCTTTTATACCTTAGTGGTCCCTAATACTGTATCTGAAGTCTCTTTCCCAAAATTTGGTGGTGCAGAACTACAGCCACTAGAGCTAGTCCCACAATGAGCTTTTCGTAGTATGTGCCATTTCTGATTCTGTAGTTTTGAGGAGGAGGGGGGGGGGGCAAGGTAGAGGCTGGGGGTGTGGCCTTGGGGGGCCATAGGCAGAATGGAGGAACCCATATTAATGTTAAAAAAACTCATAAAGGGACATTTTCATGCCATGGGACCTTTTTAAATCTAGCCTGTTTATCTGTACACAGCCTTTCATTCATGTGCAATAGCACCACCCGTTGGTAAAAACCTAATCTAGTGTGACGGGATATTTATGCTTGTCTGTTTAGTCATCTCATCCTGGATCAAGGCATTTACCTTTACTTGCCCCCCGCTGCAACCAAGATGACTGGAAGCCTCTTAGTGACAGATCGGGTCAAAGCCACCACTCTGACTACAGGACCTCAACAACACAGCAACAGGTACTGGGAGCTTCTGTAATCAGTGTCATTGTACATGTACAACGCAATCGAATGCAGTACTTTTAGTGCAAAACATCGGCAAAAAGTGCAAAGCAGGTTAATAAATAAATGACTATAAAGGAGCCTCTAAAAGTCTCTAAAAATAAATAAATAGGCTTTTTTTTAAAGAAAGTAAAAACACAAAACACAGGCATATCATACAAAAGTGAGGACATTCACTGCATGATTTATCCTTTAGACTCAAGAAGCGTTGAATGCAGTAATGGCTTCGGGATAAAAACTGTTTCTGAGGCTCTTTGTTCTTGTAATTGTCCTGAAACGTCTGCCTGAGAGCAGCAGTTCAAACAGAGAGTGTCCAGGGTGAGACGGATCTTTTAGTATGTTATGCGCTTTTTTCTTTTTTTTTCTTCTTTTTTTTTTTACTACAAAATGAAACGGGGCAAACATCAGTTTAGTTGATTTCTGTTTTTTTTTTTTTTTAAATGTGCAGGAAAACTCTAAACTGCGAGCTGGAGGACACGGCTTCAGTAACAGTCACCTAGCGGCTCCAAATTACAGTTGTGGCAGCAGACCACCACATCATGGAAGCAGGGCGAAGGTCGACCGGAAAATCTCATCTTCACCAGCAGACCACACCCGTGTGCCTTACAGCCACCAAAACCACCATTACCACTATCAACGGCACACAGGCCACCCCAGAGCCCTACAGCACAACCCGCCGCTACACCCTCTGGGGGAGAAGGACTCCTGGAGCCATCACCACAAACCAAGCACAGTGAGAAAGACACATTTAACCCTTTGCAAAAGAATTGGTCCGCAAGTGCCTACATTGGTATGTTTTCTCATTGTGATGTCAGTTTTTGGAGTATCTTCAAATGCTTCATGTCCCTAAAATCAGTACACCCTAAGCTAAAGGTCAGTAAACCATAACTATTAATACAAGTATTTAAGTTTTGTCATAAATTAAACGCGTTCCCATGTTTTTGAGTCATGCTCAATTTTATGAGCAGTGCAGAAAGGCGTTTTCATTCATGATTTCATTTTTATAGTTTCTAGTGGCTTTCTGCAGGACCTCCGTTATCTAAGGGTTTAACAGCATGAACACACATCAGTTATTTCTAAATCAAAAAAGTAGAGCGTGTTACATTCTGTATCCAAAGCAATTCTGTTGATTAATCAAGTACATTAGACATTAAGCTCCCAATATCTTTTCTACCCCCCCAACTTTATTAAAAAGAAACATTAAAATACACAACATTTCAGGGGCGCCTGGATAGATCACATGGTAGAGTGTATGTCCTATGTAGAAAGGCTCAGTCCTTGTTCCAGCGGCCACAGGTTCAACTGCCCCCCCCCTTTACATCTTCAGCTGTCCTATATAATGCCTAACATGCTTTAAATTATACAACATTTCAGACACACATATTTAATAAGGATCTAGAGAAACAATAATGCCATTTCACCAGGCCTTAGTTGTTATTGATGACATCATGAATGTAAGTAGAACAGTAAACGTATTTGATTCTATGTAATTGATGGTCTTATCCCTGAACAAAAGTCTAAACGGATGTTATTCTAACTCTGCAGGAACCTCAGCGCACTCATCAAAGGGGCAATTCCTGGGACCCAGCCCTCTCCAAGTCTGCTGTTACAGACTCCCCTCCCTATTCGTCCCTCCTCTGCAGCCCTAAAGCTGGAGATTCTACTGCCAGCAGCAGTCCACGTGCTCCTTCCAGTCCCTCTTCCTACACAGTGGCCAGTGGCAGAAAAGATCCACTAATGATTCGTCAGTGTAGTCCTGGCCTCAGTGGACAAAAGAAACTCCAGGGAAGCCCCAGTCACACCCCGAGACCTGGCCTGACATCCACAACGTCTCTCACATCCCACGCCGCTGCGAAATCCAGGTTTTCAGACGTCAAATATCGAAAGACCTCGCAGCCCATCCGCTCGCGACAGTCCCCCCACTGCAGGTCAAGAGCGACCAAGCCTGAGAAGGAGTCGGAAGAACACAAAAAACCCGAAAGGCTGGTGAAAAAGGAGAGAAAGGGTGAGGAGAGAAAGAGGCGGAAGAAAAAAGAGGAAAAAAGGTTGTCTGAGAAACAAAAGAAGAGGGACAAATCAGCAAGGAGGGAAAGAAAGTTAGGCTTGAAAGCTAATGTCAACTCTTCAGGAGAGGCCAATATGAGTAAAATGAAGAGTGCAACTGAGTCCCCAGAGAGTCAGTGCCAGTCACCGGCCAAACACAAGCACAGGGAGAGGAGTGAGGGAGCAGAGAGGACACACAGGCCGTCCACAAATACTCCTCATCCCAGCTGCACATCGCAACCATCCTCAAAATCCAGAAATCCTAAAATGCCCAAGAAGAATGGCAGTCCCCCAAAACTTCCTGTCAGGAAACAACTAATCCAGTCTCTTCCCAGGAACACCAGCCCCATCCAGACTAGCAGGTTGCCCACCATGGTATCACCCCGATCACAGGCAAAGCCCGATGACACACTCTCCTCCCTTTTATTTAAAGCCTTAGCGCCTCTCAGTACAGCACGTCACGTAAGCAGCGAGCAGCCCATCCACGGCAAAGACGCTGGGCAGGGAGGGGTTCTCAACGCTCCAGACCTACAGCCTGTGGGACATTTGAGGGAAATGGACGACAACCTCGCGAATACTCCTCCTGTTCTCAGCTGGCAGGGCTCTCCAGTTTCAACTTTGGGAGAAGATGAAGAGGAGCTGGAAAAGGGAGTGATAAGTAGACCCGTTCTTCAGCCCAGCCCCACCCAGTGCTTCTCTCCGCCTCCTCCGCTTGTCGACAGCGACGGCATCGACGATACCAATAACGAGCCTTGTGAAAGCACACCGGCTGATTATTCCCACGATGGCGCGTCCGAAGTCCGCGATCTGCCTCATGCGACGGAACAAGTGGCAGAGGAAGAAAAGGAAGAAGAGGTGGACAGCGGCAGGGAAACATCCGGCTCTCTTCTCTGTGAGCTTCGCCACCACAAAACCGGTTTAGATGATGTCTTCCAGAGCCTGGCTAACTTTCTCGGAGGCCAGAGGGTCACATGTCGTGGCGGTCCGTTTGGGGGGCTTCCAGCTGGCACCAACAGAGGAGTGAAGTACTCCTCGTCTTTTGAACTGGGGCCGGAGATTCATGAGCATCAGGATTTCTCCCCCATATCAGAAGCTACAGCATCGTCCACACCGGGTAATCAGTCACCAACTCACACTACCTCAGACACGCTTTTGGAATCCTACAGTCCGACACATCTGGGGGAGCCTGTCGCGGACACCCCCGTGCAGGAGAAGCAGGAAGATATTGAGAATGACATAAAAGTAGAACAAGAGGGCGTGGATGTGGAGATCCACACTGAGAGTACAGAGTCGTCTCTTTTGGACGGCTCGCTGAGTGCAAAGCTGAGACTGACCACAACACATGCAGCCTCTTTCACCAGCCTCATCACGGTCTCTACCACGGAAGAGAGAGTACCAAGCAAAGAGACAGAATGCATAGGTACAAACAGAAAGAGAAAACGAAAGGCTAAGGAGGGAGAGATCAAGATTAAGATAAAGACAGAAGAAAGCAGCACCGTCTGTCCTAAAAACAAGGCAAAGAAAATAAGGGATTTGGAAGAAAGGGATGTTTCCTCCTCAGTGCTCATCATCTCCAGAAAGTCATCCACACCTCTCAAAGATAGCACGAAGGGCCAGATTCCTCAGGAAAATCTAACCCCACATGGCATACACATCCAAAAAGAAAAAGTGAACACGGGGAACGCTGAGGTGAAGACGAGAACGGAGAAGAAGAAGGAAGATGCCAGTGAGTTAGAAAATAACTCAGCAGCTGGAAACCCGAACACCCAGACCTCAAAATCAGCATCAACTGTGTCAAGTGCAACAATCAGTACATCCAAAATATGTGTTTCCAACCCAGTGAGTAAGCCTCCCTGCTCATTGGCTCCGGTTGACCCGCTCAAACTGAAGGCATTGTCCATGGGCTTGGTTAAAGAGCTAAAGATCCTCTTGTTCAAAGTGGAGAGTGTCGGAAGACAAACATTCAACATATCAGAGATAAAAGAGCAAAGACTCCCACTTTCCAAGATCAGCATTAAAAACACGGGCGCTGAGGTGGTCAGAGCTTGCAAGTGAGTAGTCTGGACATCTCACACATTCACTCTTTCCCATCCTATGCAGACCTTTTACACCAAACGACTTTTCAAGCGATTCCACTGTCACAGACATGTTTCCAATATCGGAATGAAATCAGGAGCGTCTTGATAGAGCTGGGGCGGCGCTCCCGTCGTCTCAATCCTTTGGTGTTAGCTGGTCAAAAAACTCAAGCCGAGCTTTCTTAATGCAGTTTTTTTCTCGTCTAAATGTTACGACAAAATCAAACGTGTTTTGTTGTTATCTTACGTTTGGTAAGGCGAGGCAAGGCAGCTTTATTTGTATAGCACATTTCAGCAACAGGGCAATTCAAAGTGCTTTACATAAAGAGATTAGATTAAAATAGTAAAAGTTACATTGCAGTAAAATAAATGAAACATTAAAGAGTAGTTAAAAACAGTTAAACATATAAAAGCAGATAAACAAAGCTGATTTCAGGCTGCTAGTATGGGACAGTGTGTTAGCCGCTGCCCCACACACGTTATCGGAGCCAAACTTTGTTGACCAATAAGATAGGCACTCTACACAGGCAGAACCATATGTCTCTACCATCTCATCCACCACGGGCCCCGTAGGATCATGGGACTTTGTACTCTGGTAGTAAAAATCTTCTAGTCTGTGACTAAAAAACTCAGTGCCATTATGACAGATCGTCTTTATGTGTGAGATAGTGTCACACTTTTGTATTTTTTTAGTGTTTTTAGAGTTTTCTAGTGTATGGTAGGCATTAGTTGTTCCTTTTAATGTATTTTGTCATTTTTCTGCTCTGTTATCTTTTTCCAGGGGGACATGGGTGAAGGGCAAATTCAAGGAGTCCTTCCTGCTTCCCGCCTTCTCTGTTAAACCTAAAATTGCCTCCGAGACCCCGATTCCTCGTGAAAAGCTTAACCCTCCGACACCAAGCATCTATGTGAGTCCACTCAGATA
Source organism: Etheostoma spectabile (assembly GCF_008692095.1). NCBI lineage: Eukaryota > Metazoa > Chordata > Actinopteri > Perciformes > Percidae > Etheostoma > Etheostoma spectabile. The sequence continues at coordinate 29,633,288 of NC_045745.1, forward strand.
AGCGTCGTCAACATGGTACAGCCCAACAAGTTATATCATCCGGTATTAACTCCGAGCAATGTGTTTTTAGCCATGCTAGAGGCATGGTTCTAGGGATGGCAGTGTCGGCCTTTAGGTCCGTCCAAAACTTTGCTTTAAACTGAAATATCTCGATGAGTATCGAATGTATTGGCATACGATTTTGTACAAACATTCACATTCCCCTCATGATGAACCGTAACGCCCTCGGTGAGCCCTTCATATTTCATCTACCGGCAAAATTTTAATTAGTCTAATCCTTTATGACTACATACTCGCATAACTTCTGGCATTCCCATCAGCCTCAGCCGTACTTTGTGTTTAGTGCTAATTAGCAAATGTTAGCATGCTGACGTGTTAAACTAAGGTGGATCCAACACATGACATCAGCATTCTAGCATTGTAATTGTGAGCATGTTAGCATGCTGACGTTAGCATTTACCTCAAAGCACCGCTGTGCCTAAGTACAGCCTCAGAGAGCCCCTAGCATGGCTGTAGACTCTTAGTCTGGTTTTCATATAAATAAAAAAATCATACCTGCAAAATACCACCATACATCTTGAATTATGTCTTGGATTGTTTTCTCGATAGCAGCAGAGAGACTGCCTTAGACATCTACACGTTACCAACCTACTGTCAGTATTTTTCATTTGTTTTCAAGACAAAAATTCATTCCTCCGCTGCGTTCAAATGTTCATAATCATTCTGCGTTTCTTTTGCAGTTGGAGAGCAAGAGGGACGCATTCTCTCCAGTTCTGCTGCAGTTCTGCACTGATCCCAAAAATGCAGTCACTGTCATCAGAGGCCTCGCCGGCTCCCTCCGCCTTAGTGAGTCTATACACCACACTGCTCTCGTTTCATTTAACCCCATCAAATTACTCTATTAAGCCCTGCAACATTTATCAAATTCCATTTAACCTTAATGGGTTTTGTAGCTTTGGGTTTTTATTAATACATTGACATTATTTAGAGCCTTTTATTCATTGTTTTCTGAAACCTGTCATGCAAGGGGCAGGGCAGGAGAAAGGAAAGGCTCTTATTGATAAACTGCCCCACTACCTTACAGAAGGGCTCTGTTACTCAGAGGGACCTTGTCAGACTCGCTCTGCTGACTGTCTTTCGCTTCATGTTCCAAAAACCTCGGTCGGAGCATGGAAAACAAAAGGCCTCACCCCCAGCCACCCCCTATATAAAATGTCATGGGACCTTTAACAACATACAATTCGCAAAAAGAACACAATGAGGGCTGCTTCTCAATGATTTTTTTCCAGTTTACACAACAAAGGTGGGATGGGATTATCTTGTATGTAGGAGAATGTTTTACACATGACATTTTAGACATTTAATATTCTGAGTAAATTATACAGTACAAGAATATGTGACGGCCATACTTGGTCTCAACTGGCCTCTTCTCCATGCTGTATCTTTCACATTACATTACAATCTGCAAAATACAGCACCACATCCTCACAGCCACAATTGTGTCTTTATGATATATCATATTTGACTGCAGAACATGTATGCTCAACAATGACGTGATGGCATGGCCACTGGTAGGCTATGGTCCAGGAATGCTACTTTGGATGTATTTACATATTTTAGTGTGTGTGTTTTACAATCATCCAGTGTAGATAAAAAAAATCTTATTTCTCTTCCTACACCCTTTTCTCTGTGTCATTTTCTGTATTCAAAGAATGAATATAATAAAATACAAAGTTTGGAAATTGGTATTTATCTGATAATTATCCTTGTAACTGTATGTTCTCTGCTTTCCTCTCCCTATGTGAGACCTCGGTCTGTTCTCCACCAAATCTCTGGTGGAGGCCAATGCGGAGCATGCAGTGGAAGTGAGGACTCAGGTTCAGCAGCCCGCTGATGAGAACTGGGATCCCTGTGGTTCCACGCAGACCTGGCCCTGCGAAAGCAGCCGCTCACACACCACCATCGCCAAATACGCTCTGTACCAAGCCTCCAGCTTCCAGGAGAGCCTACAGGTAAACATTTCACCGATCATCAATTTACTTGTACTTAGAATTCAGTTCAGGACGGTTGTAGGATTCATGTACAGATACTCTGCCTTTCCACACAGGGATGAACGAAAACTCCCAGTATTCCCATATATGACTATTTTGACGATGGCGAACACGCATCCCCCTGTGATCAGGTGACAGTCATCTGAATTACTGAAACAAATGCAGAGTTGCAAAGTTTTTTTCTGTCCAGATCAGAGAGTTAGGTGAATTCAATTTGGAACTCTCTAAACATCACAAAAAGAAATAAGGATAACACCAGAGAAGAGAAGTGTTGGTTTAACAACAAATGTGCTGAAAGTTGAGCCTGTCTTTGTTTCATCTCTGGTGTATTTTTTATATCCACACATATTGTGGGTAAATAATGATGTATTTTGCATAATATTCTTTTTTTGTGAAGATTATTTTCATGGCATTTTAGGCCACCGCGAGGACTTAGCCTCTGTACATAGGGCGGGTGCTCTACCAGGGGAGCTTCCCAGGTGCCCCCATTGTCACATAATCTTTGACCAGGACTAAGCTTGAAAGGGAATTATATAGTCAGGGTGCGATTTGCCAGGATGGGATGCGTGGGATTTCCCCCTTTCTGGTCTACATATCCCTGCCCCCCCCAGAGTGACCAATGCTACTTCACCAATAGACTATTATATACCTAAAATAGAAGTGTTTTGAACTAAGTAAAGCTCTGTAGCGTGAACACTCTAGAGTGTGAGACAAAATCCGAGCAGCGGTGGCTGGTTGTATTTAGCCGCTACAGAGCTCCAGGTCGCTGGCTATCAGCAGCAGTATGGTAGGCTGGATTAAGACATTCCCGAGGAACAAAAAAGCGTTTCCTAGGTGAAAATATTGTGTTTTCTTTGCAAAGTGAACTCTGCTCTCGGGCTTGAAAGCTCTGTATTTTCCATTGAATATTGAAGTGCACACAGTATTTAAGGATTTGGCATGCCTGGCCGAGTGGCACTACATTTATGGTATTGCAAGGGGGATTTTATTCTGGTATGTTTTGTTTTGTTATGCATGATTAGCTGTTGGCCAACCTGTCAGCTAAGCTCATGTAGATGTGTTATAGGAGGAGAAGGAGAGCGAGAATGAAGATGAAGGAGAGCAGGCCAAGTCTTCAGACACATCAGCTGCCACTAAAGCCGCCCTGACATCAGCCAACCGTAAAGGCAGCCCTGCTACGACTAAAGCCAGTTCTGCCACCTTCCTAAGCAAAGCCCAACCTGTTCATGGCAACGGCACACCCAGGTTAGCTCAAAACTGTGATCTCTCTGTACAAAGAATTAACTCTTGACGGCGGTAACAATACTCAACTCGGTATGTGGTCTCTTCCCCCCAGCTCAGAGCAGAAAGCATCTGGAAAAATCATTAAATTTGGGACCAATATTGACCTTTCTGACCCTAAAAGGTGAGATTATGTTATTAAATTCTGCCCAGTCAAACTGAGCTCCAGTGGTAAATTTGAGGTACTTGTACTTTACTTGTCGTGCCACTTTCTACTTCTACTCCACTACATTTCAGAGAGAAATATTACTCTACATCAATCTGACAGCTTTAATAACTTTACAACACAAAACACATATAGTTTATTAAATACAATGTTTTATTATAAATTAAACTATCAACCACTATAACGACCTACAAGTCCAGCTGAAATAATCAGCCCATTAAACACTTTGTTTCCAGTTTCTAAAATGGGACGATTTTTCTGCATTGAGTACTTTTACTTTTAATACTTTTAAGTACATTTTCCTGATGATACTTACATACTTTAACCTAAGTAACATTTTCAATGTAGGACCTTTACTTTACTTTACAGCATGGTATTAGTACTTTTACTTAAGTAAAGGATCGCAATACTTCTTCCACCACTGCTGAACTCACTGAGAGTATTTGTACTTTTACATTACGCGGCATATGTTGTTATTAGGTGGAAGCCCCAGCTGCAGGAGCTTCTGAAGCTGCCTGCTTTCATGCGTGTTGAATCCAGCAACAACATGCTCAGTCACGTCGGTCACACCATCCTGGGCATGAACACCGTCCAGCTGTACATGAAGGTGCCAGGCAGCCGCACGCCAGGTCAGTGTCTGTGTCTGACAGCCCAGTTAGGCACTAGTGAACCTCTGACAGGGGTTTCAGAGGAAGGACGTTTTCTGAATGAAGAAACTGACTGTTTGCGCATCTCATCAGGTCATCAAGAGAACAACAATTTCTGCTCAGTAAACATCAATATCGGGCCTGGTGACTGTGAGTGGTTCGCTGTTCACGAGCACTACTGGGAGGCTATCAACGACTTTTGTGAGAAGTGAGTGAAGAGGCTTTTTAGCAACGCACGTAGCGATAAGCTACAGTTTCTGTGCATGCGGAAATTGCATTGTTGTCATCCCCAGGCATGGAGTAGACTACCTGACGGGGTCGTGGTGGCCAGTCCTGGAAGACCTCTACAGCTCCAACATCCCTGTGTACCGCTTCATTCAGAGGCCGGGTGACCTGGTGTGGATTAATGCGGGGACTGTGCACTGGGTCCAGGCGGTGGGCTGGTGCAACAACATCGCCTGGAATGTGGGACCACTCAACTGTAAGTTTCAAGGACCAAAAAAAAAAATGGATGGAAAATGGAAAGACAGCAGCTAAAAGCTTGATATTCATGTGATGGTCTTTGTGTCAAATTACAAGTTAAATACCTGTTAAATATTTGCTGCCTACTTTCAGTCTCACCGCTGTTTTGTGTATTTTTGCTCTCCCAGCGTACCAGTATCAGCTCACCCTGGAGCGCTATGAGTGGAACGCGCTAAAGAAGGTCAAGTCAATTGTTCCCATGATCCACGTTTCATGGAATGTGGCTCGCACCATCAAGATCACCGACCAGGATACCTTCAAGTTGATCAAGTAAGATCTCGCATTGCCAGACCCATCTCCACAGCGCTGTGGAGTAAGGTCTGGCCGCACTACACATATAGTGCATTCTAAGATTGGAAAAGAAAAATGCTCTGGTTTTTTTCCATGTCTGTAAACTAAACACAATCGTCTTGGGTGGCTCTGAGCTCCAGACGCAGAGATGGTGGCTCTGCAAAATAGTCTCTGGAAGGAAGATGTTTTAGTGGAGCATTTTCACCCTGCAAAAGAAAACGACACACACCATCATAAATAAAGTTCACACAATACAGTAACTTGAGCCATTTGAATTAGCTGGATACATGGTTAAATGTAATTTGCTCTTATCAGTGTGTTGCCGCCGTGTGCATTTTCTCCATAGCAATCCTGCCAATCACTCCCACAACGTCCCATTTAGATAGTAAATGCCGTAAACAGATCATATTCCCTGAAAGAACCAAGCAGGCCTGCCTTGTTGCACAATCCAAATTTCCTTCAAAACTTCCCATTTTTAGTACGTAGCTTGCTAGCTCAGAGTGTGTTTGTCAAAGCGTTTGTGTGTGTGTGTGTGTTTTGAGTGTGTGTTTGTTTACATCTTTCACTACCCGCTGCTCTGTCTCGCTCAGACACTGCCTGATGCAGTCCATCAAGCACATCCAGATTCTGAGAGACCAGCTGGTGGCTGCAGGGAAGAAGATCTGTTACCAGAGCCGCGTGAAGGACGAGCCAGCCTACTACTGCAATGAGTGTGATGTGAGTCCCTCTTCCCCTGGCCTCACTGTCTGCCCATACAGGCACATTTGCGTATGTTGTGATGCATGTGCTTCTTATACTGTCCATATTTAATTCTGGTCTCTAGACTTTATCCCTGAACTATTGGACTTATTTGCACTACCACCATGACACACAGAGCACCTTACCTTACTATCTATGTAAATGTAAATGCCAACGCTAGCGCTTTTCCCAGTCTTAACAACTGCTCAAAGCGCTTTTACATCTACAGGATACAGTCACCATTCACACACATTCATACACTGTGGCCGGGGCTGCCGTACAAGGTGCCACCCTGCTCTCGATAAACATTCACACACATCACACTCCGATGCCAGGGGGCAACTCGGGTTCAGTGTCTTGCCCAAGGACACTTCGACAATGACTGCAGGGCGGGATCGAACCACCAACCTTCCGATTGGCAGGCAACAACCCCTACCACTCCACAGCCGCCCCAATCTCTCTCTCTCTCTCTCTCTCATCTCTCTATATCTATCTCTCTCTATCTATCTATCTATCTATCTCCTATCTATCTATCTCATAACAAACATATGAACTGCAGTACCCAAACTGTGTCTGTGCAGGTGGAGGTGTTTAACCTGATGTTTGTGACCAGCGAGAACAGCAGTAAGAAGAGCTACATGGTGCACTGCGAGGACTGTGCACGAGCTAAGAACCGATCGCTGGCGGGGGTCGTGGTGCTGGAACAGTATCGGATAGAGGAGCTGATGAGAACCTACGACACCTTCACGCTGGTCAGTCTCACTTTCAAGTCTTGTACACTAACCAAAGTAGTTTTAAGAAAGGTTCTAAGACTAGACCAGGTACAAACATGGACTCATATTGCTTCCCGTATCATATGGTCTTCTTCTACAGTGTGAAGTGGCAGGGCTGCAAGCAAAAGAAAAAATGTATCACATATCAAATAGCGGGGGGGGGGGGGGGGGGAAGATTAGATAACTCTAAAAACAGTGATGTTGCATGATTTAGTACAATATTTTCCATTTTCCATTTTCCAAAGTAAATATTTTTAGATTATTTATTTTCTTTGAGTCGCCCATTGGTTCAGGTCATCCCAATACAACATGAAAATCAGATTTAGGAGTCTTGAAGCTTGCTTGCAAAGGGTGAGCCATTACTGTGAATACTTATACTTACTGTATATACTTATAATACTTAACATGTGTATTTGTTGTCCCAGTTCACATAATTTATTCTGTATCCGGGGACAGTTTTTGGTTGGTGTAATCATTCCACCTGTCCATACTGGTCAAAAAGAAATCCTTCCCTACTAAAGCAGTTCTAATGGAAGTGATGGGGTACAAACCCCACAGTGGCCAGCAAACACACACACAAACAAACACACACACACACACACACACAGCTTTTTTTAAGTGGCCAGCTGAGCTCTGTCACTTCCTCTTTTTTTTTTCCTCTTTTCAGGCTCCAACGCCCTCTTCAAAGTGAGGACCCGTCCCTGGTGTCTTTCAGTCATAACCAAAACTCTAATGGCAGCACAAATGTTGTCTTCAAGGCAGTCTATTGCTGCAGACACTCACTGAATCAGCCAATCACGTTTACTCAGTATTGTTTACATCAATAAGATATGGACACTCAGCCAATCCAACTATAGCTCACTGTCTTCCCCATGCCAGCTGCTGATTGGACGTGTGTTTTGTAATAGAATGACTAGACTGGTACTTCTCATGACAAGCATTTCAGATATGTACAAAAAAAAATAAAAAAAATGTGAGCACTGCTAGCACTGAAAATCAGGTTATATGTTCAACGGAAACTGCTGTGATTCAAAAGCATCAAGTAGCCGGTTCTGTGTATAAATCCAGGTACTTTTATGCAAATTCAGTATAACTTTTTTACACCAATCTAGTTATTCTACATGTCCATGAATTTGCTGTGATTCTGTTGTACCAGCAGGGGAATCGCTTCACAGGAGAAGTAGCTGATTGTCACATTTGGCATTGTATTGGTTCCTGTTTTTGTTGTTTTTTGGTATTCAGGTAAACTCTGACATTTGTAATTCCTGTCTGCATACTTTTTGAGGTGCTATTCCAATCTAATTTATTCTTGTTAGATACTATAGAAAAGTTTTACCAGCCTAGAAGTATACCACATTGGCCTTGCAAACTGTATTTAGATGAGAGGTAATTAGAGGATTAAACACACAAATAAGGATTTATGTACGTATTTAAAAAAGAAAAAACTAATTAAAAAGTTGTACCAGTTTCTCTAAAATACGGGTTTACTAGAGAACTAATATGGTTTCATTGTCAGTTGGAAATCAAGTATGTAGATGAAAAATTTGATTATTATTTTTCACAAGTCCAGCTAAATAGTCGTTGGTCAGGTTTCTATGATACGCCCGTAAAATAGACATAGGGTCTTTTTTATTTTTTGAATGGGAAAACAATCCCCCTTTTATACCTCCTTTTGTTTCTATGTTTTTGTTTCTAGATGACAGAGAAAATAAATAATTGTAAATTGTGAATGCATTTATGGGATACACAGTGGTGTGCATAGATGGTGTACAGGGGGGAGTCAACATTAATGTTGGTGTCAATGAAGTGCCCGTTACAGTCTGAAAAAAAGTAATATGTCCAAAGAGACACACAATCATAATCTTATCATGCAAACGCCATTGAGGCCAAATAGATGAGCAGACTGAATGGCACCTCATTGTTTTCATTTTGCCCCAAACATCCGTCCTGATGAGGCTCCATGCACTGCCAGGGGGGTTCATGAACTGTATTTCCAGTTTGTTGAAGAGCACATGAATTAACACATGATTAGAAAGGCCCATTCATTGTTTGTTTGATGTCTTATTTTAATAAGGCTACAAAGTCTAACCTTTGGTTTAAAATGTCATAATGCAAGGGGGAGGTACAACCAAAAGCCTTGCTTCCTACTTAAAATGGGATTGTCACTTATTCCACTGGGACTGTGTTCACATGTTATGATTTGGTGGCGAGTTAGGTTTATTTTCTATCATTTAAATAGAGGTTCAGCAGCATTACAGCTGTAAAGTCATTATACTGAAATCCCCACAGATGACAACCTTCAGAGTTCAGCCCTGCCCTCATTAGTCTGTGCACACAATTTACTGTACTTAATGAATATGTTCCCAGGTTTACTAGAAGATTTATGTAGTTCTGTTCTCAATCAAAAATCTAATTTTTATGTGGTCAAACTTGTCCACCTCAGTCTTTTGTTTTGTTGTTGCTATAATATAATACACCTTAAAAAATATTTGGTTTCAATTACTGCAATGGGAATTTCTTCCCACTTTTATACCTCTTTTTGTTGTCGGGTTCTGTTTTATGGGATTACAGAGAAAATGAAAAATTGTAAATTGTGACATTTATACTGTACATGGTTGTTTTCTTACATATTTATTGCATATCAAATGGTACTTCACTTGATAAGGGGCTACAAGGTATTTAAAAAAAATAATGTGTGGATAGGGGAGGTGCAATCAGGGAGGTGGTTTGATTTTCATGGTGCTAGACCCCTCCTTGCCTCAATGCCCCTCATTAAACAGCATATAATCATATTTGGACATAAGTCAACTCAAACCAAGCGGTTGGTGCTTAGATCCATTTCAACACAACATTTTGATGGTAACAGAAATGGAATGATGTCTTTGTACTGTATCTAACAGATGAATAAAAGATCTTTAAAAACGCTTTTTCATTGTATGAAATTCATAATCTTGTGAGGCATTAGTGGTTTTATGATGAGCATTAGCAGTAGTTGTAATTCTTGACACTTTTTCAGAGTCTTTTAGGGATGTGACTTTTAATGACGTTGAGGTTTTGTTTATTTGTCTTGTCCTCATTATTGGAATTATTTGAAGGATGTGATAATGCTCTTTTTCCTCTTGACTTGTTTGATTTATGCTGCACTTATTGTTTAAAAAAAAAAAAAACTCACATAGAAGAAAACCTGAGCCAGACCTGTCTTAAATCCCTCTGTGATTTTTCTGTGACATATTGTATTGTTGTTCAAGAAAATAAAATGTTTTTGATAAATTATTCAACAATGAGTCTTTGCCTTTATCTGGTATCAGCTCTTAAAGTAGAGGGAATGCCAACATGGAATGGGTTTCATTGAAAAACGTTTACGGCATAATTGAATACCATAAACTGTATAAAACAGTTCAATACAATTTGCATGGGTTCTCGAAAGCCATATTCAGGCCCAACTTATTAAAGGTACCACATTGTAGTAAAATTCCAATGTCTTTGTTTAATTTAGAGCACGTCGAGGTGCTATGGCCTACTGTGAAAGTATCAACATTTTAAATCAACAGAGAAATGCACACAGCTAATTTGTTTTTAGAAACTGTGCCTTTAAACAAGTCGTTAGAACTTCTGTACAGTTGTGATGTAACAACTAAACTCTAAAGAGGTAGAACATGCAGCTACAGTGCCATTACAGCTATTCCCCAAGGTATGTTTAGAGTAACAGTATAAGGCAAAACAATTTTTTTTAACATTTAGCATGTAAACATGTTCAAGCAGAAACCCAAAATACAAATATGGACCTGGAAATGTGCTTGATATGTCCCCTTTAAGTACTTAATAGGCATGAAACTTCCATGTGAAATTAGCTTTAATATTGTTATGAACTTAATGTAAACATGTAGATACTGAATCCTTATTACTATCTTGCAGAGAGGCCGACATATGCTGACTTCTGGGTTTGTTGTCTGGCCCTTTTTAGCCATGCTAGCAGCATGGCCTTAGGAATGGCGGTCCACCATTTTGGTTCAGACTGACATATCAACCATAGAAGGAATTGCCCTGCACTTTATCACAGATACCCATGGTGCCCTGGGGGGGAATCCTGTTGACTTTGGTTGCTATTTCCTCTAGCACTAGCAGCAGTCAGAATGTCAACAACTGTTAGATGGATTACCATGATGGTTGGTATAGATTGTAACGTTATAAAACTATGGACAGACCGGTTGGTACACATACTCATGCCCTCCTCAAGTAGAATTCATTTGGGGGCATTATCTGGTCAAATTTATAATTTGTCTACCTGCAATAACTAATGAGAATGACATTTACATCAGCCTCAGCTGTACTTTGGGTTTAGTGCTAATTAGCTAATGTTGCACGCGAACAAGCTAAACTAAAATGGTCAGCATTGTCATTGTGAGCATGTTAGCATTTAGCATAAAGCACTACTGTGCATTAAACGTCCTCACAGAGCAGCTAGCATGGCTCTAGACTCTTGTTTTGTGTTTTTGCCAGCAGTGTGTGTTGTAACGTGCGCTTCAGCCAACACTGACCGATCTGAGATCTCTCATCTTAGTCTTTTTTCCACAGAGGACCACAAAGGAAAAAGTTACTTAGTATTTACTGCTTTAAGGACCTGCAGTCTGTGCTATGCCCCCTAGGTGCCTCAAGGGACGGTAACCCACAAACACCCTGGTGGACACCGGTGGTTAGGGAAGCCGTCCGACTAAAAAAGGAGTCTTTCCGGGCATCCAGATAGCGCAGCGGTCTGTGCGGATGCCCATGTCCAGAGGCTTGCTCCTCGACGCAGCCGGCCTGGGTTCGAATCCGGCCTGCGGCCCTTTGCTGCATGTCACTCCCCCTCTCTCTCCCCTTTCTCAACTTCAGCTGTCCTGTCCATTAAAGGCCTAAAAATGCCCAAAAAATAATCTTAAAAAAAAAAAAAAAAGGAGTCTTTCCGGGATATGCTATCCCGGAGGGATCCAGAGGCAGTTGCAAGGTACCAAAGGACCCAAAGGGCTTCAGCCTCTGCCGTGAAAGAGGCAAAGCAGCTTGTGTGGGAGAAGTTCAGAGAAGAGACTGGAGAAGGATTTTCGGTCGGCAACAAGGTGCTTCTGGAAAACGATCGCCACCTCAGGAGGGGGAAGCGGGCACCATCCAAGCTGTGTACAGTAAGGATGGGATGTTGTTGACTTCAACTGAGGAGGTAATAGGGCGGTGGAAGGAGCACTTTGAGGTACTCCTAAATCCAGCTAAAATGCCCTCTATGGTAGAGGCAGAGCAAGCAGGAGGATGATGGGGGATTGTCGTCTATTTCCCTGGTGGAAGTTGCTGAGGTAGTTAAACAACTCCACATCGGCAAAGCCCCAGGGATGGATGAGATCCGTCCAGAAATGCTGAAAGCTCTGAGTGTGGAGGGGC
>NC_045745.1:29645172-29645300 GCF_008692095.1 Etheostoma spectabile
TTGACACGCCTCTTCAACATTGCGTGGAGAGGCGTGTCACAGATTGGGGTGGTGGTTCCCTTCTTCAAAAAGGGGGTCCAGAGGGTGTATGCCAATTACAGGGGTATCACACTACTCAGCCTCCCTGG
>NC_045745.1:29645310-29645417 GCF_008692095.1 Etheostoma spectabile
TCCAAGGTGCTGGAAAGGAGGGTTTGGCCGATAGTTGATTCTCGGGTTGAGGAGGAACAATGCGGATTCCGTCCTCGTCGTAGAACAACGGATCAGATCTTCACTCT
>NC_045745.1:29645427-29645600 GCF_008692095.1 Etheostoma spectabile
CTGGAGGGAGCCTGGGAGTATGCCAAACCGGTCTACATGTGTTTTGTGGAACTGGAGAAGACGTATGACCGGGTCCCCCAAGAGATACTTTGGGAGGTGCTGCGGAAATATGGGGTGAGGGGATTCCTTCTCAGGGCCATCCCATCCAATCTCTGTATGACCAAAGCGAGAGC
>NC_045745.1:29645610-29645683 GCF_008692095.1 Etheostoma spectabile
TCCGGGTTCTCGGCAGTAAGTCTGATTCGTTCCAGGTGAGGGTTGGCTCTGCCAGGGCTGCGCTTTGTCACCA
>NC_045745.1:29645693-29645830 GCF_008692095.1 Etheostoma spectabile
TATAATATTTATGGACAGGATATCGGGGTGGGGAGGGGTTGCAGTTCGGTGGGCTGGGGATCTTATCGCTGCTTTCAGCGGATGATGTGGTCCTGATGGCATCATTGTTCTGTGACCTTCAGCACTCACTGGATCGG
>NC_045745.1:29645840-29654657 GCF_008692095.1 Etheostoma spectabile
AGTGTGAAGCGGCTGGGATGAGGATCAGTACCTCTAAATCAGAGGCCATGGTTCTCAGCAGGAAACCAATGGAGTCTTCTTAATGTAGGGAATGAGTCCTTACCCCAAGTGAAGGAGTTTAAATACCTTGGAGTCTTGTTTGCGAGTGAGGGGACCATGGAGCGGGAGATTGGTCGGAGAATCGGAGCAGCGGGTGCAGTATTAAATTCAATTTATTGCACCGTTGTAACGAAAAGGGAGCTGAGCCAGAAGGCAAAGCCTTCGATCTACCGGTCAGTTTTCTTTCCGACCCTCACCTGTGGTTATGAAGGCTGGGTCATGACCAAAAGAACGAGATCCAGGGTACAAGCATCCGAAATGGAGGAGGGGGCTGGCGTCTCCCTAAGAGATAGGGTGAGAAGCACAGTCATCTGTAGGGAGCTCGGAGTAGAGCCGTTGTTCCAGTTGAGGTGGTTCGGGCATCTGGTAAGGATGTCCCCTAGGCACCTCCCTAGGAAGGTGTTCCAGGCACTTCCAGCTGGGAGGAGGCCTTGGGGAAGACCCAGGACTAGGTGGAGAGATTATATATCCAACCTGGCCTGGGAACGCCTCGAGATTCCCCGATGGATGGATGGATGGATGGATGAATGGATGGATGGATGGATGGCCGTCCCCTGGCTGCCTTTAAGTCACAGTCTGCAGCTGCTGGCCACTGGGTGGTTCCACTGGACCAGTTTGCTTAAGGCTATCTTTAGGGAGGAGAGCGTGATACTCATATATTTTTCCCTCCAAATTTGTAGACCCTGTCTAAAAGTAACAGAAAGATATGTCAAAAACATATCAAGCTAATGAAATCTGGTTGTCTTTTTTTTTTATAGTGTGACCTGTATGATATGACCAAGCTGTACCTGCAGCTTATATACTGTCAGTGATACAAGCCAGGTTATAAACTAAAATAACATTACAAATATAAACTGAGATTTTCCTTTCTGGTTGCTATTTTCTTGCCATTTGTTTTTTATCTCAGTCTCAAGGTTTTGAAGGCATGAGATTGCCAAAACTGCAGATGCAGGGACATCTCATCGTAGAACGTGGACACAGCAGCGGATATCCCGGTTCCAAGGACAGGAAGACTGCTCTTCCTCTACCAGCCCCCTCAGACATTGACATACACATATAAACAGAACACTGTGGCAATGTTATTGACAAAACCACCCATTGCTCTTGCATTCATTTAGTTGAGCAATGGTTCCACGGACTCTTTGATAATGTTTCTGTTAAAATGCCCTTATTCTCTTTAGGGAGTATATATCTTCACCCCTGTGAAAAAATAGTAAATATACAAAGCAGGATGAAAAAATGAGAGTTCATATCAAAATACAAATTTCCCCCTTTGAACTAAGCCTCTCTGGTTTCTTATCAGTCCCATGATAGCGTCTTCCCCCACCAAATTGGTAATGGCCAAGCCCCCCTCACACTCTATACATCCTCATCCTCCTTTCCCTATGTTTTCTGCAAGCAGCGCTCTGTTTTCCATCAAAAGGTCAAAGGCCAATCCTCTGTTATTCCTGCTTTTGAAGCCAATTTTAAGCACGTCTGGCTTGCCCTTTACCTTTTATTTTCAGAGATCTGTGCTTTTGAAGTAATTGAGTGGTGCTGTATCATGGTTGATACCCTCACACCATCAGTAAAGTCTATACTACTACTACTATACTACCACTATATGGAGTGTAGTATCTGCATTGTATGTAACAGTCAGTCTTAAAGCCACAAAAAGGCTTTACTGGCAGTTTGTGAGATTTTCTTTTGGCAGGAACATCAATATTAAACCAGCTCAGTTGCTTCGAATTTTTTCTAAACCTACGTTATCAGTGTTTGACAGTGGAGTAGAGAAAGTGCCCAGTGAGTGTGTGAACTCTAATGTGTTGTGGATTGGGCAGCATACCCTGACTCCTCTAATCTATCCAAATAAACACTCTTCCTCCCTCCCCCTGGTTCCCAGGGGTTATCATGGCAACCCTCCTATTCTCCCCTGCCCCGACACTAACAGCAGCCTTTAACAAAGCACAGCCTGCTTTCTGTGCATTTGCATTAGAGGCAACACAGGATACGCACTCACGTGCGCATACCCGTAACCGCTAACACACTCAATCATATCTCAAACTGGAGTCGGAGTGAGGAAACAGAATGTCAGGGAAGGAAGCGCTGAAGCCAGTGGGAAAGCAGAATTTGCTTCCAGCCTGCAGAGCTCTTTTCTGACCCGCTCTACAGGAGGTCTCAGGGAGAAGTTTGGCAAATATCTGATGACATTTTTGAAAATAGGCCAGAACACAAAACAAGAAGATTTTAGATTTAGTTAAGTAGTAGAAACGTGACTCGGATAGCACTCTCAGGATCTGGATATTCAAACAGAAAAGTCATAAATCAGGAGGAAATTCTTAAAATTCTCTTTGTCTCTGACCCCTCACCGCTCTCCAGGTCTTTCAGAGTATCAACATCTGCTGCACCTCCAAGCTGAAAGAGGACACATCATCAGGTTTACCACACAGTGAGTACCACATACTCTGTCACCATTTCTTTTTCAATAAAACTTGGTTGAAGAAACAGAAAAATGCTAATCCTTACGCTTATCAAATGGTTTAGTTTGCTTGAATGTATCCTACTTATGTTATTCCTGTGTTTCTGGAGAGTTAGGTTTGATTTTTGAAGATTAATCTGGAAATAAGGAAGGCTGTATTGATGAGATAATCAAATGGCAAGTGTTTGTGAGTGTATGTCAGCAAAGTCTGTCTTCCATTCATCATGGAGCAGCTCAAACAGAACATCTTAAAAAGGAAAGCAATCCAAAGAATGCTCTTAATTCCATTAAAAGACTTTTAAAGAGCAGCAAACCTTTAAAATCAGAATTGTCTAATTTTGTATTGCTATTTTAGTGAAAAATGGCATTGGAAGCTATAAAGCTGATGATGGACTGGGTGTTCAAATTTAGTGAACTGCAATTTATTTAATATGATGTTGACGGACAGAACAAAAATGAAAAAAAGGGAAAAGTCATGGTGCTTGGCATAATACCAGTAGCTGCTAACACACTCGGGAACAGAAGGAAATGGTGTAATATGCCCCTGTCATTTTCTCATCACTGAGTTTACAAAATAAAGGTGAACTGTAACTTTTCTATGACATTAATGTGTAAACACATCTAAAAAGAGTTTTCCAGCCGTTCCTGGCTCATTGTTCTGGGTCGTGGTTATCCTGGGGTTTGGAGGTGGGGTCAGTGGAGCCCCATTTCCTCGCAGTCAGAGCTCCACAGTTATCATTTCTGACTTTCTTCACCTTTTACCACATCATTTATTCATGGATTAGCTTTTTTTTGCTTTCCAGGATTTTAGTGATAGACTGAAGAATTCTGGGTGTACAGGGAAGTGAAACAGAATTTTAGAACAGAAATTAGACCAACTGTATTGTGGGTATCTTCTTTTCAAGAAAGTGCAGACACCTAAAATACTTGGCACACTGTGATACACACACATCATCTAACAAAGTTGTGTTCATGCAGACTTGCAGTCCTAACAGTGGGGTTAAATTAAAGCAATGCACTGCAATGCAGACTATTACAGGTAGATTCATTATTTACATCAGGCTAAAACTGTTTTTCTGCCCTGCAGAATAGACCACAAGGAAATATGAGTCTTTCAAAGACCGGGACACTGGAGAAGACGGAGCAGGCCCTCCCTGACCCAGGCTCTCCCTCCAGAGTGGGGTCAGGGGTCGTGGTCCCACCTCCCTACTCTCTGGGCGGCAGTGAAGCCGCTGAACCCCCCCTGGAGTTGAGAGGCTCTCTGGACTGCTGGGCATGCTCTGTGCTGGTCACTGCCCAGAATATGATAATAGCACTGATCAACGGGGGGCTGGCCAGCATCATATTTGGCACCATCCTCACCCCCGCTCTCGTCATGATCATATTCGGCTTCCTCTGCCACTCCACGGTAACAATCCCCTGTGGAATGTGTTGTTTTTATTTGTTTGACCGACAGAAGTGTGAGATTACACAGATTTGAAGAAAAAAAAACAGCTCTGACTGGTGCTGTGTCCAAATTCCATACTAACCTACATACCAAAAGTATACAGTCATAAGATGTATGGTTTCTAAAGTTACGTACTTTAATTCTAAAAGGAAATGATGTAGACTGTCCATCAAACTGTGAATTTCAGTCTCACTGCGCAAGGAGAAAGGAAAATGTTTTTTCAGAAATTTGAAACTGTTTTTCAAGATTATACTAGACTTTCCTAGAGCGTAATTAAAAAAATCTTTGCAGCTGTGACTGAGCCTCTCTAGTGCCTTTGTGCAAAGCATTGTGGGATAGTGGTGCACCCCAGCACATTTTTAAAATTTAGCATGTGTAGCACATGCTGACTATTTTGAGGATACTTAATTACTGACTTAGCCAGTGTAACCAAACTGAAAAACTAGACGTGTGTGTGTGTGTGTGTGTGTGTGTGTGTGTGTGTGTGTGTGTGTGTGTGTGTGTGTGTGTGTGTATGTGATTGTTACATCTATGCAATTACTCCATCCATTTCCCTCTACTCTGGCTCTCCAGGTGCAGCCCCATGGGACATCTCTGTATTGCTCAGACATGCTGGACGACGGGGGCTGCGTGGCTCTCCTGGTTGTGGGCTTCCTGTTGCTCACCCCTCTGCTGGTCCTCGCTCTCGCCGCCTACTGCCGCCTGGCCCGACACCTCCAGCTGGGAATGTGTTTCATTCCCTACAGCCGCGCCGTCTACAAGAACCTGCCCCCCTCACGCCACCGGAAGGCTGACGCAGGAGGCTGCTGCGGCCAGCAGGGTGCCTCAGAGAGGGAGGGGAAGGGTAGCGTATGGGTGTAAGAGAGGAGAGGAGGATGGTATATGGTTGTAACATGTATCCCTGTGTAATGATGATTTCATGATTTCTTTCCATTAGTTTCTATTTCTAAAGCCACTGTAAAAAAGCCATCATATGTCGTCATTTATTGTGTTTGTTTAAACATCAATATTGCTTTTTCTAAACATTTTCCAATGTATTGAATGTATTTTATACCTTTTTACAATAAAGTGTAAATCCACCTGTCGAGCTTTGTGTTTTACACAGACACCTGGAAACTGAAACAGGATGGACTGTACTTCATGCAAGAGAAGTAGGTGAAGTGTGAATAATACATTGAATAGAGTAAACAGGTAGAAGATTTGTGTCCAATGCAAACTTTCATACAACACCATTGTTGTAAGTCTGTGAATTTGGATTGTACAGGCCTTTATGTGATGAGGGGAAACAGAGGCTCAACAGAACATAAAGACACAGCAGCGTTTAGTTTGGTTATTTTATTTGACAGAGCTCATGCGCTTTTAGCTGTTCTTTAGCTGGCAAACACGTGTTGCCTATTCTTTTATGTCCAGACTAGTCACAATATGCTGTCAGTCTTCATGTTTCATGTTTCTAGACAGAAAGGTGTGTCTGGTTGGTAGGTTACCGTCTATTCACATTGGCCAGTTGAGTTCTAATTAAAAGCAAGCACGCTGGACCTAAACATTACCAGAGACACTGTATCACAGCTTAATGTTAACCGTTTCATTGGGTCAATGCAGATTTAGCTTTAGGCTTTTATCAACGTACTATACTGCATGTGATATGAATGAATAAAGTAGTCTGTCAAGCTAGATAGCTTAGAGTAATAAGACAACGTTTGGAATCAACCTTTATCACTTTTTTCGACACGGTATAATATGACTTTTTTGACATGCTGTACTATGATTTTTTTTTATCAGTTTTTTTCAACGTGCTACACTATGATTTTTATCACTTGTTTTGACATGCTATACTATGACTTTTTTATCACTTGCTTTGACATGCTATACTATGACTTTTTTATCACTTTTTTTCAACATACCTATGATTTTTATATTATTTGTTTCGACATGCAATACTTTGACTTTTTATGTATTTATTCAACATACTATACTGTGACTCGTTCAATATGCTTTTATTATTTACCACTATTACTGTCATAACTTTTTCATCACGAGTTTTACTATGCCTGTTTCAACATGCTATACTATGATTTTTTATCACTTATTTTCGACATGCAATTTTATGACTTTTTTATGTCTTTATTTGACATACTATATACTGTGACTTTTTAAAACCTTTTCAGACCTGCTATACTATGACTTTTCTCAACATGCTACACTACGAGTTTTTCAAATGCTACACTATGATTTTTTTAGACTATAACTTTTATGCCACTTTTTTCGACATACAATACTACGACTTTTCCGACATTGTACACCATGATGTATATCAACATGCTACACTATGACTTTTTTGACATGCTATATTATCACTTTTTTGACATACTATACTATGACTTCTTCATCACTTTTCTTAGACACTATGCTATGACTTTTTTTTATCACTTTTTTCAACATACTATGCTATGACTTTTTTTATCACTTTTTTCAACATACTATACCATGACTTTTTTTGACAGGCTATACTTTGACTTTTTCATCACTTGTTTTTACTATATGCTATACTATGATTTTTTAAATGCTTTAATGATTTTCTGTCATGCCATACCATGACTTTTATATCACTTTTTTTCGACATACAATACTATGATGTTCATCGACAGACTATACTATGACTTCTTCATCACTTTTTTTACAATATGCAATATGCATGCTATACTATGATTTTTTTCGACATGCTATACCAGACCTGGGCATCTTACGGCCCGCGGGCCACATCCGGCCCTTTGTGCGTCCCAGTCCGGCCCGCGTGAGGTCAATCCTAAATTACAAAATAAAGTAAGAAAATATCTATGTCGAGTGTGCAATACAACGGTGCTGCTTTTGTTTTGAAAAGCGTTATTTGTATTACTTCCGTTTGGACGTATGCACGTGCGTGATTGTGAGTGAAGGTGAACAGCGGCAATCACAAATTACAAAATAAATTTAAAAAAAAACATCCATGTCGTGCGTGCAATACAATTGTGCTGCTTTTATTTTGAAAAGTGTTATTTATGGACGTATGTCCGTGCGTAACCTGTGAGTGAAGGTGCACAGCGACGAGTGATGCCCGGTTACACCGAGACGTCCTGTTACCCCCGAAACGTCCGCCCACGCTAAAAAAAGAAAAGTTGATGACGAATGCCGTGTTTTCATCAAGACATGGACTGCCAAGTATTTCTTTACAGAAATGAAAGGTAAAGCCGTGTGCTTAATCTGTGGTGCACAGGTTGCTGTGTTTTAAGATTATAATTCGAATCGGCACTACACGACGAAGCACGAGGAGAAATACCGGAATCCGTCTGGTGAAGAGCACGCAAGGGAGGAGTGTGAACAAGTTAAAAATAAATTGCAGTGATTAATGATGTTTTTGTTTTTTATTTTAATTTCACATAGCTAATTATTAAGCTAAATAATTATATTAAGCCTAATATAATTATTTAAGGATTAAGAGTTTAAATAAAACCATCAAAAGCAATCTGCTTTTGTATAAAGTAAGTTAGGTTAATGAAATATTATTATTATTATTGTTATTATTATACATTATATCAAAAGAAATTTTCGATGTGGCCCTCCAGCAGTGCTCGGGTTGCTCATGCGGCCCCCGGTAAAAATTAATTGCCCACCCCTGTACTATACCATGACTTTTTTTGACAGGCTAAAGTTTTTTTTTTTTTAAATATGCTACACTATTTTTTCATTTTGTTTTTGTCAACATACTATACTATGACTTTTTTAGACATGCTATACTTTGACATTTTCATAATTTTTTATCGATATACTATAAAATGACTTTTTATCAATATTAATTGACATATCATACTATGACTTTTTTCACTTTTTGACATGTTATACTATGACGTTTTCATCCCTTTTTTGGCATGCTATAAGACTTTTATATAACTTTTATTTTACTTACTATACTATAACCTTTTTGACATGCTATATCATTAATTTTTTTTGACATGCTATGCTATGACTTTTATATCACTTTTTTACAATATGACCTTTTTCACTTTTTTGACATACTATACTGTGACCTTTTTCACTTTTTTTAACATACTGTGCCATGACTTTTTCATCACTTTTTTAAAAATATGCTATACTTTGACTTTTTTATCACTTTTTCAACATGCTATACTATGAGTTTTTATAACTATTTTTTTACATGCTGTGCCATTATTTTTTTCAACATATAACTTTTTTTTACTTTTGTTACAACATGTTGTACTATGACTTTTTTTTTATCACTTTTTTGACATACTACACTATGACTTTTTTTGACATGCTGTACTATGACTTTTTCATCACTTTTATTTGACGTACTATACTATAACTTTTTTACATGCAATACTATTATTTTTTTCAACATGCTATACTATGACTTTTGTATCACTTTTTTCAACATACAATAATACTATGACTTTTTATTCACTTTTATTTTGACATGCTATAATGTGACTTTTTTCACTTTTTTAAACATGCTATACTATGACTTTTAATCACTTTTTTCAACATACCATACCATGACATTTATTTACACGTGGCTGTGGCTCAGTGGTAGAGTGTTCACCTGCCAATTGTAAGGGTGGTGGTTCAATCCCTGGCCCTACAGTCCCATTTTGAAGTGTCTTTGGGCAAGACACTGAACAGCGAGCTGCTGATGAGCAGGTGGCACTCTGGTTCCTGTACTATGTAAAAGCTCTTTGAGCAGTTGTTAAGACTAGAAAAGTCCTATATAAGAACAGTCCATTCAACATGCTATACTATGTCTTTAGTAAACATACTATAG
>NC_045745.1:29654667-29673651 GCF_008692095.1 Etheostoma spectabile
TCTATTACTGCTAAACTATCACTTTTTCCGACTTACTAAACAATGACTTTTTCATCACTTTTTTTTGACACGCTATACTATGATTTTTAACACTTTTTTGACATGGCATAGACTTTTTTACGTGCTATTCTACAGTATGATTTTTTTTCACCATACTATACTATGACTTTTTTTCGACTTGCTATACTATGATTTTTTTTGATATGCTACACTATGACTTGTTTATGTCTTTATTCAACAAAGTATACTATGACTTATTCAACATGATATACTATGATTTTTTATCACTTTTTTCACACTATTCTATGACGTTTTTTATGTCCTTATACAACATACATACATGACTTTTTTACCACTTTTTTGACATACTATACTATGACTTTTTTGACCTGCTATGATTTTTTGCAACATTCTACACTATGATTTTTTACAACTTTTTCAAGACGTTATACTGTGACTTTTTTACTTACTATACTATGATTGTTTACGACATAATATGCTAAGACTTGTTCACTTTTTCAACATGCCATACTAGGATTTGTTTTGACATGCTATGCTATAACTTTTTTAAATGCTATACTATGATTTTTTTTGACATGCTGTAGTACGACCTTTTTGACATTCTATACTATGACTTTTTATCCCTTTTTTTCAACCTACTATACCATGACTGTTTTACCACTTTCTTCGACATACTATACTATGACTTTTTGTCTTCATTCAACAAACTATACTATGACTTAGTCAACATGCTGTACTATGACTTTTGTATAATTTTTTTCAAAATGCTATACTATGATTTTTTATCACTTTGTTTCAACATACCATACTATGACTTTTTATGTCTTTATTAAACATACTATACTTTCATACTATGACTTTAATACTATGACTGCTAACCTATCACTTTTCCCGACTTACTACACTATGACTGTCACTTTTTCAACATGCTATGTTATGACTAGTAGACTGTTTTTACCACTTTGTTTCAACAAACTATACTATGACTTTTTTAGGTCTTTATTCAACATACTATACTATGACTTATTTGACATGCTATACTATGAATTTTTCAACATTCTGTCCAACTTTTTTCAGTTTGTTTCGATATACCATACTATGACTTATACATGTCTTTATTAAACATACAATACTATGACTTTTATACTATGACTGCTATACTATGACTTTTTCCAACATGCTACACCATGACGTTTTTATCACTTATTTTAACATGCTATACAATGACTTTCAAATCACTTTTTTTAACATACTATGACTTTTTTGACTTTGTATACCATGACGTTTTTCAACATGCTTTACTATGACTTTTTTGTCTTTATTCAACATACTAGATTTCACTTTTTCAACATACTTTTTTACCACTTTTTTCAACATGCTCTATATGGTATGACTTCTTTATCACTTTTTTTGACATGTTATGCTATGACTTTTTTGTCATGGTATACTTTAACACAATGCCCATCATTTGTCATACACTTTTTTCATTGTGTGAGTGCTAATTCAGCACCATTCACAGTAGTGATATCTGATTCTTTATTATTGTGTGAAAAATTTCATTAATATTCCACTTTTGTTTTATACATTATTGGTGTCATTTCACATTTCAATGATATGTGTACTAATTTAAACCATTCCCACTTTTCAACATATTCTCACTACTTCACCTTCTTCTGACTTACTTACTTACTAGCTTTTCAAGCATTTACAAGCATTTTCTGCAGGATATGCATTTTCTAGTTCTGATTTGTACTTCTACACATCACAGATGAATTGATATGTAGGCTACTTTGTTATGAGTGTGGTTATTGTATTATATTAAAAAAAAATGTATGTGATAAAATATGTGATTTTGTCAAATAATTATTTGTTTGTCAAAAGTATATGTATACATTTTATATAGAATACAGTAATACATTTCAAGTCACACCAAATAACTGATGTTGGTGTCAAAGAATGACTCTAAACAAAGGAGTTTACATTTCTTTTTTACATTCACCTCTACTGGTGACTGTTGCATATTTTTGCCATTTCTAAAACACATTGACTGAGAGGGTAAATCTAGTTTTTGAATCAACGCCATAAAGCAAAACAATCAAATTAATATATGATTATATTCCAAGCAGTATAAATGATGTGTGATGAATATTCAAGTTCAGCAATTAATATCACTGTACGGGAGTCTGTCCCGTTTGTTCAGGAGATACATGTTTAGAAGTATATACTACAGGTTATCATTATACATATTTTGAAATAATTCACATGGATACATATTACAATTTAATACTGTTTTTGACATTTCTATTAATCCATATTAATCAGTGCATTCTGGTAAAAGATTCTTAATACAATGTTACATAATAATTTACAGGTCTGTGCAATAGCACAGTATTCAGGTTTTTATTTTCTGTCAGTTTGTGCCATAGGAAACATCATTTCATGTATGCATTTATTTTCAAAATTTTCTTCATGTGCTTAATTCTTTTTTATTAAATGGCTCAGAGGTGATCCCAGACCATCCTGGAGCGTCACCAGGTCTTGTTGGATATCAAACAAAGAGCAGCTTTGGAAGCAAGAATAACATTTTTCATAGAGGTCTAATAACACAATGTCAGAACAGAAGAAGTTATTTTTTCTCATTTTGCCTTCAATTAAATTAGATTTAAAAACAACAAACAAAAATTCTGGGGTTACTAATCCACATCCCTAACACTATTTGACTAATTGTCAACTCCTGCACAGGATTTGAAACAGACCTGCTTTGACAGCCTATTGGATTAGGAATATTTTATTTTGAATGCTATTGTGATTTAAATCCACTAGGTGGACTCAAAGCCAAAATTGGAGAGAATATGAAAAAAGACGCAGACAAACCATTTGAAAGAGATATAAAACCTTTATTCATACATAAATTACAAATGTTAGGTTCAACAGGTGTTTGAATAAAAGTATTTGTATTCTTTAAAATGGTGGATAAAACTATATTATGTTTTCCTGTAATATTGCTTTAATAGATCTGCATTTCACATTGTGATATCTGGATTTGTGTGTTTGATATGTCATCTGAATGTCCTGGCCTTAACAGAAGGGTGAAGTTAACATGGTTGGTTGTTGATATTTGTTAATAATTTGTCGTATGGTGCTTTGTATGGAGCTGTAAATGCACCAGGTTCCAGGGTACCACGTCCATCTTCATTCACTTGACCCATGATAATGTAGTTGCCACCTATTGGAAGAAAATATTACCAGAAAGATTGATCAGTATTATACTTTTGAATAAATGGAAATGCTCATAATCTGTGGTATGTGTGTGTGTGTGTGTGTGAGTGAGTGTGTGTGTAAATCCATGATACCTCTTCGGAGCAACGGGCACTTCTTGCACTGTGACACCAGCTTAACCGACATGGTCTCTCCGACTTGTGTGATTGTTAGTCGACCTGCCTTGTAGGCCTTAAGGAGGGAGACGCTAAGAAGAACAGTGCCTCGGGGCCCAGGGGCCAGAGAGCTCACCATCCCGGTTATCACTGAAAAAAGGAGGGCTCAGTCAGAACACAACATCTGATTGGTTACTTGCTGCATATATGTGGGTATAACAGGATTTTTGCTTCTGCAGGGTTTGGGTTTATCAATTGGCTTTAAGAACCTTACCAAATTCACTTGCACAGAAACTGGTCTTGATGGTTCCATGTCTTTTACAGGCATTGGCACACAGAGGATTTTGAGGAACTGAAACATAAATAATGCAAAAAGACACATTAGACATCACATGTACATTATGTGCACATTGAAACACAAGCATAGCATGCACATAACTTCACCTACCAGGCCTCTTTCCATTTGGTCTGGTCACGGGAACCCTCCTGTCTTGGCCTGGGGTGGCCTGTCCCCGGCCCCTCGTGGGTTTGACTGGTTTGGGTATCTCAGTGGGCTGAGGTGGCACATATTTGGCAGTGGTGACAGGTGGCTGTGTGGTGACGGCAGGAGGTTTAGATTCAGCTGGTTTGACAACAGGTTTTAGGGGGATAGACCTCGTACTGGCTCCTGAGTCCGACGTTGGTATCTGAGAACCCGGTGGGACGCTGGTATAGTGGGCGAAGAATCCGTCAGATGTCACACTGAGGTCCGACACGAATTGGACCAGTAGCACGTTGCCGCTGGTAATGATGGGCCTGGACAGGAGACAGGTAGAAGATGAGGTGGAAAGTTAAATCGGGAGTTTAGTTTATGTTTAAATGTATGTTTATACTTCAAAGGCCAACAAAAAGGCCCTTTAGAGACATCTGTCACTCACTGTGGGGCCTGATCGCCACAGTATCGTCCAATCAGCCTTGAATCATCTTTCTCTCCCCCGTTAAAGAATGCCACATAGTCAAACCGACAATAGGTGTCAGACTCCAAGACAAACTTATCGAACTGCACCTGGATTACCTGGTACCCAGAAAGAAACAGAAATATGACAATAAAGGATAACTTAAACAATTGTTTTCTATGTAGAGACTTAAATAAATGAAAATGTTTCCACGTTGGGAGTGAGTGTGCTGCCGACCATATCAGGCTCCACAGTGATAAGCCAGGAGCAGCTGGTTCCTGCGGGGTATTTCTTGTCGGGCCAGTTGGGCGTCATGATCTCTCCCTGGGATTTTGTCATCTTCCCCCCACAGAACTGCTGGTCTGAAACAAGTCGACACACTCCATGAGATTAATGAATGAAGTTAACAGTGCATTATTTTCTTAGAAGTACGCAAAGTACCGATGTTGTTCACTGACTTTTTCTTGATAATTTTTTAACTTTTAAGTTTGGAATAGTTGATTATATATGGTAATCAATGACGTTTAAGATATTGTTTGCACAATTAAGAGCTAGTATTCTCAATCTAGCTGTTAATTTGGCATAATCAAAAGTATTCATGAAGGAAATACATTGTAGAAGCTCAGAGTCTTAGCATTAACCTTGGCCCTACAAACTTCTAATACCACTTTATGCAAATATTACTCAAATAAATTAGTGTTATTTCCTTCATGGTTGATAGATTTTTAATGTGCCTTAGACATAAAAGGTAGAAAAAGCTTGGCCTCTACACTGAGAAAGGAATACTGCGTTTCACAATAAAAGACAACTGAAGAAGATTTCACTGTAGTCTTGTTTTACAGTGCTAGCAAGTTGTGTTCACTCTGGATGTTTGATGCAAATCTCCTTTTAGTGTGAACTGTTGGAAATAGTTGCTTCTGTGACAAACCACTTTATGAGCTCAGTAACATTGAGGATTGAGGGAAGGAAATGCTGTTAAACTGATGAGCAAGGTAAACTAAGCTAGGTAGCTAGGTAGCTAGGTAGCTAGGTAACTGTTAGGTAGCTAGGTTCAATCTACTTTTGTTGTACTAGCATTATTAATGGTTAATGTACTTAGCATTTTTCATTATCAAGCACATTCTGCTCAATAAGTTGCTATTAAAGTTGCATTTTTGTCCAGATCCTCTGCAGCCTTTTTCCAGGATGAGTGAGTTATACAGTCCACTCAGTAAAATGGGATTTTTCACAATTCTTTCACAATTTCTATATTTGTAAGAATTTAGGTCTGAAAATCTCAAAAATAAATTACTATGAAAAATTTTGTGAATTGGTTTGCTGTATCATTTGAAAATGTATGTACTGCATTCTTGGCCTAGTTTACATAATTTGTGGTGTGTTGGTAAGCCCAAGTAGGCTGAACATATTTGTATGATTAATATAAAACAAGAAATTAAATATTGTGACTACATACCATCTACGTACGGTTTGGCTCCACTGAAATAGGCCACAAACCCTCTGCCCTGGGTCTCTGCATCAGACCTCATCTCTAGCATCATGGTGTTTGTGGTAGAAATAAGAGCACCAGGCCGGAATGTTCCACAAAAGCGGCCTAGTTTTTGCACCAATTTGGAATGGCCGTTGTAAACATCCAGATAGTCGTAGCGGCATTGTGAGTCAGCCTCCAGGTCAAAAATGCGGAAAGAGAGCATGACCACATTTCCCTCTGGGACCTGGGAACCAGAGAGATTGTACGTGACTCAGACACGGAGACACTGAGTGAGGAAGGAGTCAGTGTTTAGACGTGTTGCAGGGTAAGGGACTCACAGTGATACGCCAGGTACATTTGCTGTTGGGTTTGTAGAAGCTTGGGAACCCCTCACTGCCAACGAAGCCTGAGTCTGTGACCAGGTCTCCTCCACAGTGGAACACAGGCCTGTGACGAAGGAGACAGTGGGGAAAGTATCATGGACAGCACATCACTGAGGACAGCCCAGCGGTGCCCAGCTACGTCCTGCTGTGCCTTGTAATGCCCACAGTGCCCTGCTATGCCATGAACTACTACAAAGAACTACTACAAAACTACTGTTTTTTCAATTTTTGTTATTTCCACTCTTCATTCTGACCCCAACCGGCCCGTCAGACACCGCCTACCAAGAGCCTGGGTCTGACCGAGGTTTCTGCCTAAAAGGAAGTTTTTCCTCGCCACTGTCGCACTGTTGCTTGCTCTGGAGGAAACTACTAGAACTGTTGGGTCTTATAAATTCGGGAGTGTGGTCTAGACCTACTCTATCTGTAAAGTGTCTCGAGTTAACTCTTGTTATGAATTGATACTATAAATAAAATTGAATTGAATTGAATTGAAGCAAGGTCGCGACCTTGGAATAATTTTTTCCAACGATAAAAAAGTGATTTAACTGCCTAAATTGAACGTGTCCAACGCCGATATAAGACTTGTTCCTCTGAGACCAATCTAGGACATATAAAAACATGGTTTTGAAGCTACTGTTATACAACAGTCACTCTCTACATATTAGGTCAGGGAAATAAATAAAAAAAACGTCGACCTTGGTATTGCTGAGATCCTGGATATGGACTTGGGTCTAGGAGACAATGTAACTGCAATAATACCAGTCCCCTGAGAAACTCTCAACTCCCACAGATACAAGTATTTTGACTGACTTTTAGCAGTCTGTCTTTACCCATTATTCTCCAAATAAAAGTCTGTAATTAGATGTTCTAAGACCAAGCAGATAAAAACAAAAAGAAGAGGAAAAATAGTCATAGTCAAGGGAAGTTTAGGGTCCCCTGCTGGAGCTGCTGCCCCCGTGACCCGATACCGGATAAGCGGAGGAAGATGGATGGATGAAAATAGTCATCCAAACATCAAGTTGTTTGTGTCAACACTTAAGCTCCGCAGCAGAAACATGTTTAGATAAATATGATTTATTAACACAGATCCTCGTTTACTGTACTCATCCACCTCAATCATGAAATAGTACAGCCTTAAAATAGATGTGAGGCCTCACTTTTTGTGTTGACACTTACTGTAATGTATGGAGCGCCAAGATGTAGCTATACATGTATGCTAAATAAATTAATGAGTGATTATAAAAGACAAATAGTCAAAGAAAAATTATGTTAATACATACAGGCTTTCCAGAGTCTACAGAGAGGATTAAACTGTAATTATCCAAAATAACATGATTGATTCCACACACCAACGCTCTTTGGCCAGTACAGATCTCTACTTTCATGAATTTCGGGGTGTCTTATTCGATTTTATAGCATCTGAAAAAACAATTGAAGTGTTTTTGAAATAGTATTGAGTAAAAGTTGACATATTCCAGTCAACATTCATTGCTTTAATTTTATTCTAAATAATTCCTAATTTCTGCTTTTCTAACACAAACCTCAGGTATAATTTCTTAAAAGTGAGGTTTATTGACCATAAATTCCAAAAATAACTGTGAAACTAAAGTTAATAAGTTAGTGTCAAAAAAGTGACAAACATTGAAAAAAAGGACAAAAACAGAAGAAAAAGTTAACAACATTGATTAAAAAGCGTCAACAAAAGTGTTGATTTTCAATTTTGACAGGAAGACGACACAAGGGGTAATAAGCATCCACATTCTTAACTTTCCATTGAAATGCATCAAAAACCTGAAAAGGCATCATAAAGAGTTTAATAATGTTAGCTAGTTACATGTACTGGTTTCTGAATACTAACACTACTAAATACTATAGTGAATACTAAAACTGACTTTTCACGATATAATTCAATCCATTCCAGTACTTTAAAGCAGTGGTCCTGTTGTGGATGGGCACGAGTTCCTTTTGTTGTTTAAAATCGTAATAATGTTTCACCACATACTGTAAATACATACTGTATGCGTACTTTGACTACATTTTTACCCAACCACTAAACATCAGAATCCCCATGCAGTGTTGAATAAAAATGAAGTTATGCCACAGCGCACAATTATCATATAATGTGGATGCCACACTCTGGATGGGGGCCATAGCTTAAAATATCAGGCAACTACTGCATGAATTAAAAAGCTAGGTCTCTTGCTTTGCAAACACTCACAGAGCTCAACACTGATTTCACAGAAGGGAACAGGCCCTATTTCAGGCTGTGGCCAGCAGGTACGCATAAACATTTGTCTACTTGTGAGCTAAGAAGAAACTGCCTCTAATTATAAAGTTGACGTTATTTTGGCATTTTACAGGCATTTGCAGTCAGTGGTGGGGAGAGTTGTTTCTTTTGGCTCAACTGAGAAAAAGGATGTTGTTTAAAGTATTCATGACATTTCACAAGAAGTAAGACAAAAAACTGTTATTAGCCATCCCCCATTCTGAAGAAGTAAACATCTACAGTACTGAGATGCAAAGGAAAAACAGTTTCCCATAAACTGAGATCTCAGACAGCAGAACCCCAGCAAAGTCAGGCGCTTGCTGATTAGAGCCAAGAAGTCCAGAAGCAGAGCCAAGTTGTTCTGACTCGACCCCACAGGCAGGCAGAACCAAAAGCATTAACATCTGTGGCGGTTCAGCCACTGCAGACTCAGCATGCCTCACATCATGAGTCCAAAACCATCAGGACAACTCTGTGCCCAATCAAACACTGAACTGGAAAGAATTTACTTACAGAGACAGGAAAGAATTCAGAGTATTTTTAGTGCTCAAGTTACAAGCTCGTGTGAACTTAATTAGTGGATTGTGTTCAAACTAAGAATAGTAGCCTCTATAATATATTTCAAGACACTGTCCATGACACATTTCTCAAACATACACAATGTCCTTACCTGGTGTTGTTGGTCTGCTGAGCCGTTGTCCATCCTAAACTCAGAGACAGGAACAAGAAGAGACCCCAGATGCAGCCCACA
This sequence comes from Etheostoma spectabile, assembly GCF_008692095.1. Classification (NCBI taxonomy): domain Eukaryota; kingdom Metazoa; phylum Chordata; class Actinopteri; order Perciformes; family Percidae; genus Etheostoma; species Etheostoma spectabile. The sequence continues at coordinate 29,663,866 of NC_045745.1, forward strand.
TGCGTCATGATGCAGCGTGTACACAAAGCGAAGCAGACTGTTGCAGAAAAGGAGATGGCTGCAGGAGGCAAGAGATGAAAGATAAGGAGGGAGGCCGTTCGCTCGGGATGGGCGGAGAGTACGAATGAGTGGGGAGGACTCGGAGGGGGCACGAAGTTTGGGAATGGGTGAAGAGACGGACAGACATGCTTAACCCTCATGTTGTCTTCGGGTCAAATAGACCCGTTTCCTATATCAATGTTCTGTTTAACTGTCCAATTGTAATTACCCAAAATAACATGATTGATTCCACACAACGCTCTTTGGGGTGATTTTGAAGAGTCATTTTGGGGTGTCTTATTCAATTTTCTGGCATTTGAAAACAAATTAAAGTGGTTTTGAAATAGTATTGACTAAAAGTTGACATGTTCCAGTCTGTGATTATCCATCAACATCCATTCCTTTAATTTTAGTATAAATAATTCCTAATTTCTGCTTTCCTAACTGAAACATTAGGTATAATTTCCTTATTTATTGACCATAAATTCCAAAAATAACTGTAAAACTAAAGTTAATAAGTTTGTGTTACGTTGAAAACGTCAAAAAAGTGACAAACATTGAAATAAAGCTTCAGAAACGTAAAAAAAAGTTAAAAAGATCAATAAATAGCGTCAACAAAATTGTTGATTTTCAATTTTGACGGGAAGACAACACAAGGGTTAAAGGACAACAGCGTGGACAAAGAGCCATGAGGGGGGGTTGGGGGGTTACGTGAGTGGGGGAGGGAGGGAGGGAGGGAGGCAAAGGCTCTAATTAGAGCCAGATGTTTCCCCATAATAACCCTGGTTTCAATACAACAGCGGGGGCTTCTGGGAAAGAGGTGCAGAGGGAGTAGTGTCAGAAGTTGTGGCTGAGGTGTTGTGGACATTCAGAAACGAGTGTATCTTTGTCCAGCAGATGTTTCTGGTTCCCTACATGGTTGAAACTTAGGAAGATCTAAACGACCATTAACATCTATCCTGAGTCTGGCTGATCATTATGCAGGGTGCACAGGTGGGTGCAGAGCTGGGGGCTCTATATGGGCTGTAGCACTCAACTAGTAAAGCCATAAATCTTTACATTCCACAACATTACACACCTTAAAATTACTGGGCATAATCTTTTCTTGATAGAATGATTCAAATTGTTTTTGAAAAGCCTCCAGTGAGGTGTCCAGCACAGACTGCAGCAAATGATGTGAGTTCTTTCTATTGTAAGCCTTATTGAAGCCATAGTTTAAACAACACGCATAAAAGGATTTAAAAGAAGCTCCAATAGGATCTAGGCAAAGAAGTATCATAAAACTAATGATCTCTTCCCTCTCACCATATTTCCCTAAGCCCCAGGAGCTCCTTTGACTCCAAAACATCTAAGTCAGAGTGTCTATTTGCCCCCTCAAGGCAAGAATAACACTCTAGAGGGGGGAGTATTCTTTCACTGTTAAAATTCACTGAAGAGCAAACACTGTGGCCTACATTACAGAGGCCTGTGGAGGGGATGCTGTTTCAATAATGCTATAAAGAATAAGCCCCTTTTACAGACTACACAGCTGCAACACCTGGAGCAGGCAGGATGGACAGCTCCTAAAGGGACAAAGCAGATATTGTGTCATCAGGTGGCATGTGACTACGACTTTAGCAGGTTTCCTTTACACTGAGATTAAACTGCTCATAGTGAGCGGGAGAAATGAGCATCGTCTGGTCTTGCTGTGCTGTGTTTGTAAGAGGCAGAAGACACAGGAATGCAATGACGTGCAGTCTGTTGGGGGGCGGACAGCATGTGAGTGTGCACAACTGTACAGCCATTGCCATTATGAGTGGGAGTAACAGTGACCTTTACACTTAGAAAGAAGCCAAGCTAAGGGGTGTAGGTTTCTGCAATAACTCCTGACGAAACCTTGGAGTTGGCCGTGCATTCCTTTAGGAAAGGAAAAAGGAATAGCAGTGGGGGAGTAGATGACTGTGAAGGGGTAGACAGATCAGATCGGTAAGGATAGAAGGGTTGGACTAATAAAAAAAAGGAAAACAGAGTTAAAACGAGCTGACAGAGAGAGACAGTGTAACAAAGTGGAGTTTTTGCATGCACCTTGGAGTTAGGTAATGGTCATGCCTCCCTAAACTAACAGATGGCTGTATTAATATTACTCCAAACATTCCCTCTGCAAATGACTCACCTATTATGTCCAAGATCCTCTCTATGATTCATAAAAAACACCAATCAATGTGACGCTGCGTTGGAGAGGTGGAAAACAGATTGAAAACAAACGTGTGCAGTTGTGTGAGTCCATTTGGAAAGGTGACGGACTGAAACGGATGATTTCATAACAATTATAGACCCATATTTGCCTGTAATTGTGGTTCATTCTCAAATTTACTCCCCGCAGTTTAAAAAAAAAGATCAATTGTTGAATTATGCAGTGCAGTGCACTTGGCCAAATTTCATTTTGACCACAGCTATAAATAGAAACACATGCACAGAGATTGAGATTTGACTAGAAATGATTTCTCTGATGATAATCTGAGACATCCTTCACGAGCATGACAGATGGAGCCATGCACTAGAGGACTCCAAACTGTAAGTATGAAACATAATTTATCATCAGTTTCTAACAACAACGTCTGAGTTGTTTTCATCAGCTTCTCTCAGATATAAAGAGGGATGGTAAGAAAGCATAACAGCTTTTTTTCTGGATACAGTTCACTGTGAACTCCATGAGAAAGTGTGATATTCTGAGCTTAGTGTATGGACAATGTGCTAAAGAGATCATAGCACCTCATTTGGCATTGACAGGGTGTTGCAATGAAGCGAAATCTTATAATAAGGATCCTGAAACACAATGTAAGATTCATGTGTTTGTGTAGCGACAGCTAAAATGAAGCGCACAGTATCAGACTTAAAGCTGTGAGCCTTTTACTTACTTTTCATGGCAACTGCTCAGGAGACACATCATCATGAGTACAAAGGATGGTAATGACAGTAGCACACTAGCTAGGAAAGTAAATCCCCTTCACAGACACCCATAGTCATGCATGACTCCTTACTGTAGATGGATGACTAATTGGCCAAAAACATGTGGTAAAAGAAAAGGAATTGTTGTTGCAGTGATGTATTTTTCCTACTTGCAAATACATTAAAATAAACTACATTTTTAGCACAAAACAACAGTGCTAAAAATGTTGTTATATTGTTCTTTGGTATATGCTACTTCGTAGGCTATATGGAGAAATAATTTGTTATACAATGATTTGATCTTCAAATCAATACTAGCCTATTATGTATGATGAATTAGCTGACATTTTTCCCTCTGAATACTGACAGACATTTGTATGTGAGGGGGTCCACAAAGGCCTACATATCGAAAAAACTAAATAAAATGTAGGCCTGTATGTCCATGCCATACTGTTAAATATACAGTCTCTTTGTCGTGCTGACACCTGGTGGTAACAACTTAGAACTACAGCTTGGAGGGTCCATTCGACTTCACCGTGTCCATTTCTGGTGTAGTTTCAAATGAACAATATTTCCACAATGTGATAAAAACCAGACAAGACACTATTAGTTCCATAGTGATGATGGCTTATTAGCCTTCGTCTAATAGCACGTTAGCTAGTAGCATTTTAGCCGCGGTAGTCCGGTGTGCTTTATGGACCGACAAGTGATTAGATTTGAAGCTAACATTAGACAGTCGTGGACGCAGGGAAAGAATATTTTGTACAAGCCAAGCAACTGAAGAAAGAAAAGAAAACTAATGAAATACCAGCGCTGTAATGTGTCAGCTGTCCTTCACCAAGCACGAAAATGGCTAATAATCCACTAAATAAACCATTCCTTTCCGTGTTTACTAGCATTTTGAGAGTTAGCGAGACGTGTCTTGTAATTAATGCGGTGTATAGGCTATGAAACGTATTCACCATGAGCTAAAAGATAAGAGATATATAGCAAAAACAGGCTAGTTATCAGGATTTGGATGCAATATGGACCCGACTGGTATACATCAAAATTAAAGTCGCCGGAGGCGTCTTTTGCTGCTGTGCTGGTTCTTTTTACAGACAGTAGCCTACACCATCTTTTACTGCTCCTGCACGACTCCATCACGACCACTTGTGAAAGACTCATAGACAGTTAAAGAAAGACAAAAAAAAGACTAGACCAGGGCACCAATCCATTATTCTGCATGGATAGAAATGTTAGGGAAAGCCTATCCCTAGAGTATTTTTAACCCTTAATGTACTGCATGAGCCGCAACAGAGGTTTAATAATCTGTGAGATTGGTAAGTGTGTCTTCTCATGTTGCTGACATACACCATTGAATTGAAAATAACGTGAATGCTTTATAGATTTCAATGATAATCTGAGTTACATATAATGACTTCCAACCATATGGTTTATCATACTCTTTAAGAGAGGGGATCATAGTTTCAACAATTCTCCTTGTACTTTTGAGACAAACTTGCATGTAATAAGGATGAATTAAAGCAAGAGATTTCTCTTTGTATTGATAATAAATTTATGCTTATTCATACAGGTCAGATAAGGTCCCAGAATTGCGGTCAAAATTGCATCTGCCCATTGTTGCACACCCACAAAACACGTGAAGCACACACAAAAGTACAACTTGTCATAGATACTGTTTTTCCAATATACATATATTTCATGATGTTCATCAATATAATAAGACATTGATAGATTTACACTACAATTATTTTATGTACTTTAGGTTTTCATTCAGTCTCTTCATTACGTTGAGTCAACCTTGTTTAGTTTCTATTCCCATACCAAATGACAGCACGATAAATCTATCAATAAATAAAAGCAAAGGAGAAGAAAAAAAGAAAGATAAAACTGAGCACATTGCCCATGAAACCATCCAGTCCTGTCCCTCCTGTAAGGCCAGATGACCAGGGGCAATATGGGCCTTCATCCCAGAAACCCCAGTCCCAAAGAGAAATCAAAATCTTTCCTCAAAAATAAACGGATTTAAACAAAAAAATATATCTTGTAGATACAAACAGCAATCTGATGTAAACTGTAGAATCCTTCTAAGCCTTCTGGACAATTGAAGGTAAAATATTCATTTTTTCCCATTAACTTCCCATTTTCTTTACCTTTTCCAATCAGTGCTTACATACAAACAATTCAGTGACATCTGGAGTTATTACTAAATTGATGCAAAAGAAAAACACAATATTTGGTTCAAAAATAAAACATATATTAAGTAGAATATTGTATAATTATAGCCATCCAGTGAACATTCAGAGACTCAAAAGGTTCCCTCCTTTTGCTGCATTCATCCCAATTGAGGGTGACGGTAAATGTTGGGGACCATTTCCCACTCTGCACGTATTACATAATGCTTTGTTGAAGGATCGGATCTTCTGATGGTCTTGTTCTTTCTGTCCGTTTCCTTCCAAGTTTGAATAGCAACTTCACAAGTTATAATTCAAACCTGGAAGAGGGTCTGAACACTTGTTTCCATGTTGGCATCTTGTTTATCGGATCATCCCCCAAATAACATGAACACAGCGTTAAGTTGAGATCACTGAACCATTCTTGAGGTTGACACATAAGACAATATTCTCCACCGAATCATGTTCCCATCCCACCAAAACGAATGAAACACAACAGAAAAAGTGCCATGGTGTTAAAATATATATACGCACTTATTTTCATACAGACAGTAAAGCAACGGAAAAAGAGAGCACTCACTTTCATTTTCACTGTTGTGACCAAATTGGTTGAGCACTCACAACAGTTGGATTCATAGATAACACAGAAGTCCTACCCCAATCAGTAGTTATTTCACTTCAGCCCACCGTGTGGTTAACCCCTGCAGGATGGCTAAAAGGACCACATTTGTAACCCTACAATGATTTTCTATTGCCAAAAACCCAATTCTACACTTTGCTAATATAGATTTGTCCTCATATATAGTTGGTAAATTGCTAATACCTTAAACCTGAGGATATAGGACCCCCTACCCCCCAAAACACCCCCATATTACAACACCAAACAATGCAGATTTTTTTATAACAATGTTCTAGGTTCATTTGAAATAGCTATAGTTAGTTCATTTCTCTTTTCATTTTAGAACTTGCCAGCACTATGGAGACAAAAAAGAAGAGTTGTGCTATTATTAGTTACAGGATTATGTGTCTAAAAACCTGTTAGAGATCAGAGGCTCTTCAGACCTGGATAGGCATTGTTGGGGCAGACTGTATTTGAAATTTGAAGCATGTTATGTTTTGGTTTAACTTGCATATGTTAGAATGGCACACTCACAAGCCAAACTGACACTATATGAATAGTGTGTAATAGTTGAAAGGTCCTGTTATCTGTGGATAAATAGTGTAAGGGTATAAGCTATTTAAAACCGACTTGGATAGTTTGGATAACCTGTTTCTCTCCGCTTGTTTTTGATGGCAATTGGCAGCGTAAGCATGGAAATCTGGTCTTTGGTAATCTTCTGCAGTCTACTTTTGCTCTGTTTGGAGGAAAACATGGGACGGGGAGGAGAGGGCTTGTAAAGGTTAGGGTCCTTCCTAATAGAACTGGCCGGCAGATCTGTAACCCGTCTGCTTGTGTACTTCAGTGGTCAAGGAAACAACGTGCTCTCACTCTGAGATTTAAGCAGCCTAATCTGTCAGGATAAACGGGGGATATTCCCAACACGAGCTATTCTAACACGCACACACAGACACACACACAGACACACACACACACACACACACAGACAGACACACACACACACACTGTAGAATTCTAAGTAAGTGAGTTGAGCAAAGGGGGGCAGGTTGGTCTGATCAGCTGGTGGGAAAGATAGAACTGTTGAAAAGAGACAAAGCTGCTAAGGCTTTACACACACTTGTTTTTGAAATATTGTTGGAGATTTTGTGGTCTTCAAATCTATTCAGTGACTGTAGCCTACTGTAAGATCTGAAATCAAAATTTCAACATTTTAAGATTGACATTAGTGGTAGTAGAGCATAAGCTGAGTTGCTTGTCATCTCCTGTTCATGTGTACAAGGCCTTAGTTTGACAGCGCATTAAAAAACAAGTGCATCATATTGCCCTGCTCTCCTGCTCACAAAGTAGCCAAAAAGGTAGTACACACAGGAGTAGATGTCAGAAACATGTAAAAGAATGTTTTAAGACCAAACCAGCGAGGGCACCAATGAAAGAAATGACTGCAATAAGAATAGAAGCCTCTCCCTTGTTGCTTGGCAGTGTATAACGCACAGAGCTGAATTACAAAAAACACACCAGACAGAGGTAAAGAGGATCTTACTGCTGTGTGGCAGCAAATAGCACTGATTGCACACTTCCTCTTTACCTGTCTGTTTCACACAAAAATATACTATAATAAAAATAGAATCTATTATATTTAAAAAAGAAAAAAGGCCTTAACTATAGGGAGAAACACCGAGACAGAACCACTGCGCTAGCAACACACTCTTCTTAAGAGTGCTATGTTTTGAATAATTGCTTCTCACGTTTCTCGTATCTAACGTTTGACAGTGAATTACTGAGCCTACCCCAAAGTTGCTGACCTAAAGCTCAACAGTGAATTTGACATTTTCCTCATTAGCCTCTGTCCATGTTCCTGAATTTGCAAATAAGGCTAAAAACATTTTTTCTTTTATGTGCTCTTCATGTGGAGAGGTTTTGCTGCACGAGGATCTCCTTTGGCCAGGCTAATGACCAGCCAGACAGCGCCATCAAAAACAAGGTTGTTTGTGCATTTTAAACAGATTCCTTTTCTGCAGTCTGCCACTCTCCCTACACAGACTAAAAGTGTGAGGGTGTGTTGGACTGGAATTATTCTACAGTAACTAATAGAAGTGACTGGAGACTAAGGCTTTTCAGTATCCATGTAGGTAACAGGCCAGTAGGAATTAACCTTTGCTTTATGGAAATGAATCGATTCATGCAATGGCCCCGTTTTTTTTTTTTTAAGTCCATATCCACAGTTTGACAATAATGACATCTCCACAGTATACTGTAAGTGTAATGTTAAGATAACATCACACATATAACAAAAGAAAGTAATTTGGACAGATTAAAAGTCTAATCCCTTACAGCTATTAACTATAACTATTTTCTCCTATGGTTTGTATGACCGACGTTTTTGACACAAGTTTCGTCGCCTGTATTTTTTTTTTAAAGATACTTACACTTACATGTGCTACGGTAAGACCATTTGCACTAGACTGCAATGAAGGAATGTTTTCGAAATAAGACACTACGTAATATTTAAATAAAGAAGAAACATCTACAGACATTGGTCCGACTGTACTATGGCAGTTTAGAAATTAGCAGAAGACATTAAGGTGTTCAAGCATGCCGACAGGCAGAAGAGGGGTTAGCATGTTAAAGATGAAAGATGTTCGAGTGAAATGGAGAAATAGAAATGACACAGATACTGGGAGGATCAGATGGAAAGGGCTGGGAAATGATGATTACGAGGGATTAGTTGGACAATTCATGCATTATTTGTATGTTTGATCAATACCAGTGAGCATTAACTCTCTCAGAAAGCCAGCAGAGAAGCTAAGACTTGAACTCTTTGATGGCATCAAGTTATAGAAATGTGGAGCTAAAGTAAAGCTGAAGAAGTTTTGTCTATGTCATAGTTACATTTTGTTGTACCTTGATGATATTTGCTTGGTACAAGTTTTAGTTCTCTGGCTTATTTTGGACTTTCTTAGTGGACACGGGTAACACAGATGAACTCGAAAAATCAAATGGTATTTCCACTGTCAAATGGAGACTCACTCCACTGTGCAAAAATACACTGAAAAGAGAGAGTAAGCAGGGGACAGATGATGATAACATGCAAGATACACACTTTGATTAATAGGCAGTATTTAACGCTGAAGCATACGTAAAATTAATACAAAAATTAAAAAATACAAAATGCACACACACACACACACACACACACACGCACACACACCTACAAAACAGTATATTTCAGAATAAAACTCTACAAAGAACTATATATATATCAGTTATGTAACAATTATCGCCAATCGTTGTTTCCTTTTCTGTTGTTGCATCGTCACAAGTGTTTGGTTCTCTGTATGGCAGGTTAGAAAAGCCACGAGGACCCAGAAAGGAGACAGGGCCACACACTCACAGGACAAATATTGACAGGGGTCCAGAGGCGAGGTGGTGGAAGTGGGGGAGTCATGGGACCCTGAAGGTTTAGGTGTGTTATATTGAGGCTAATCGGGAGATATATATAATAAATGAGTTATCATGGTTAATTTTGTAATCAATTTGAGGGTGTTTTTTTCTGTTGCGAGGAAGGATTAGACTGGGGTAGGAGCAACTCTTCTTAGGTGCTGAAGTACACTGAAGAAAGAAAGAAAAAAGGAAAGTCTCATTCATAATGTTTAAAATATGCAAACGTAGTCAAACCAACATTTGCCAACAACTTTCCTAGATTTCAAGTTCATTTTCCATTTGGGGAGATGCCTTATACTATACAGTATTTATGTGTAAGATGTGAGAATCAGTTTTTACAGTTGATTAAGTCCATTAAGATAACAGTGACAAATCTATGTGCACAAAAACGTTTCTTACCAATAATGACGATGAGGACAATCACGCATATCACACCCAGGATAATCATCATCTGTAGTCAGTGGATTTTCAGAAAAATTCATTAGACAATCAGTCAAATTTGACCACAACTACAATATTTGTAAAGCAACTTCTTAAAAGCACAAGAATCACACCATAATTCCCCATCCGCATTGTTATTCA
>NC_045745.1:29673661-29686121 GCF_008692095.1 Etheostoma spectabile
TTAATTTGTCTGCAAACAGAGACTTCTAAGGCTGCCTTTATGCACACAGGTATTTGCTCTTTGAGTAAGCACGTCTGAATGTCCTCACCTTGGCATTCTTCCACCAGTATTTATTCTTCAGTTTTGCAGCGCTGGTCTCAAACTGAGAGGCTCCAGCCTGCAGGGCGTCAGCCCTATCGTCCAGTTCTGACAGCTTCTGATCACGCTCCAGGACCTTATCCACGTTTACACGCATGATATCCACCACCTGCGGAAAGAGACGCAAGGCAAAGTAATGGAATCAGCTATCAAGACACAACAACTCTGTGTGAGGGACCGACAGGATGGAGCTGGACCTGGATTATGATTAAATGTTGTTTAAGTCTTACCTCAAATCATGTCTTTACGATTGAAATTTGATTGTATGTGTGCAAGCTGAGAATATTATGTTACCAGTTACTGGCCAATGAGTGACGCTGAAACAGTAAATGTCTCCATCTGAGCCTGACGACACGACTTAGTTTGCAGAGACGTGTGCTCTCACCTCATCCACTTGTGCCTGTGTCTGCTGCAGACGACGGTTGCTGGTGAGGTTGGGGGGCTGATTCCCTCCTTCTGCAGGGGCTCCGGCTGGGGCAGACCTAATGACGGAAAAAATACAAATATTTCTCATACAAAATACACATACACATACATTTACAAAATTTAAAAAAGAAAAAAAGACAATAGTTTGGCTTGAAAAATAAATAATTGAAGAAATGAGAAACTAATAAGACTGCTATCAGTTATTAAAGTTAATACATTTTCATATTTAACCAGATTTTAAATGTCTTCTAATTGATTACAGAAAAGTACATTTACATTGTTGCAATGCTTAATTATATGTCTAACTCTGCCTGCCTGGTAAAAGTTTAGCGTAAACTGATGAAATACAGATTAACTATTTCATATACACTCATGTCCTAGATGTGTACCTTGTCCCACTACTGCTCTATGATATTTTATATCTGTAATCATACACATCTTAGGAAGGGGGTAAAGCAAAAAAGACAAATATTTATTGTGGCGTGCTCACAAATCCATAGGCTGTTGTGTTGTTGATCTATTTGTTTTGGTAGTATTGTCTGTAGTGTCTATATTGGGTATTGTCCTTTTATCTTCCTTGCCCAGGGACCACATATGCAAATTAGCTGTATAGCTAACTCTGGTACAGGGCCTAAACCGTGCATGGTCCCTGATAAACTACTAAAATAATAATAATAATAAAATATATTGGGGGGACCATTTGCTGTTTTTACACAGTAGATTTGCTCACAGATTGTAAGGTGAATTAAACAGATAATGGCAATGTCACAGAGACACTACTGGTACTTTGCTGTGTATAAAAAAGATGCAAGAGTGCAAACATTTATGTTGGGTATTTGGAATTGTACATCTTATCCAATGTTTAGGATTTGGAAGATTTACTGTGTTCCAAACATGAGCATTTTCAAATGTTAGTGCGGGAGAGTCCAGATGACTACCTTCTATTGCAAAGAGAATCAACTACTGAAGGTCTTACAAATGTCACATTGGTTTGTCATGTTGTGTATTACTAATTATTAGGGGTGCACAATTCAGAAAATGTTACGATCCAACTTGATATGGATTTTTAGGCTCTGTATTCGATTCAAAATCGATTTTCAATGCAAAAATCATCCTCACTTAAAAAACGATTCACAATGTGTAAATTTAGTTACTTTTCCCATGGGCTAGTATACACGGCATTACAAAATGAAAAAAAAAATATGAATTGATTTTTGAAATTCTGTTAATCAATTTTGAATCTGTAGAGCTTGGATCACGATACCAATGTGAATAGATTTTTTTGCACATCCCTACTAATTATGTTCCATTACACCCCTGTTGTTGATTGTGTGTATCCATCTTACATGATGGATAATGAAAAACCTGTATTGAGTGTTAGCTTTGGGGTACACAGCAAAAACTATATTCTGTGTATCTCATGCAGACAAATTATTAGTGATCCAAGACTTAAATCATAATCATAAAACTCAACAACATGTCCCAGCTGAGCCACTACCTACCTAAATAAAGACAATATCAAAAATGGTCAGATTCACCAAGTAGGCAATGTTCTCCTAATTCTAAAGGGTAAACCTTTTAAATGTCAAAAAGTAAAAAGCATACTAGAAATGCACTTTTAATGTGTTTTTGTCTGAAATGCTGTCTAATTTAAAAGATCAAACCCTGCATTTCATCATTGAGATGCAGAATGTGCAACATGCACAACAAGCACAGAGCAAGCACAAGAACAGTACGATTGATTAACCATAATTATAAAATAAATAAACAAATACATTTCAAATCATTTTAAATGAGATATGATTCTCTCAACCTATCACTATCAGTAAACCTCCAATAATAATATGTGCCCATATCAATTAAAAGTCTTAACATAGTACTGGAACATTAAATCTTAAACATTCTGCAACTCGATACAGCAGCAGCTACGTTAAATAACAAATGGAAAATGCTTTAAAGGCTTAAATTAGTTAAATATTTCATGCAGTGTAGAGTGGTACAGCATGCTTAATTTAACACGCTGTACTGCTGTCTATCAATCCAGAGAAATCAATATGAATAGACAGTGAAAATGTTTTTAAAATTAAGTTGACTAAGGCTGTAGTATCTCCTTGCAAAGTTACCTTACCTCATAAACTCTACCAGTGTGAGACAAAACTCTGTATAAAGGTCACCTTTACATGCTCACACATACTAATCCCCTAACAACAACAAATCCTTTGGGATAGTTGGTCTAATAGGGCTGGTGGTCTCTGTCAGCTGACAACTAGCCCAGGGCTATATGTGTGCTACATGTGAAAGTAAATTATTATTACTATGTGTCTCAAACAAAGATATGTGCATGTTGCATATTCTGCATCTCAATGATGTAATGGAAGGTTTGATACTATATATATATATATATATATATATATATATATATATATATACACTATTTTATTGCTTACAAGTTGAGAGTTGTTACCATTGTACTATTACAGGTTGTTTACTAGGGGTGTAACGGTCGATGTATCCATTCAAACTTCAACAATCCAATATTATCGATACAAAGTGAAAATGTTGAGATGCACCTTTATTTGGAAATTCACACTTTAATGTATTCTTTTCATTAAAAAGTGTAGTTTGTTTTTAATTGAAATGTCTGGAAGAGCTTAGTAATGAAATTGTCAAATCATATTTAGTTGCGTTTTGTAACAATATATAAATGTAACTTATTGTGTTAAATGGGCTTATATCTGGTCTTGTATCGGTCGCAGGCCCCTGACTATGTGACATCAGTAAATACTGAATCGTTGTCCAAAGAATCAATATAATATTGTATTGTGATAAAATGTGTGATTTGCACCCCAAAAGTTTAAAAATTAAGAGCTGTGTTGGATCTGTCTGTCTATGTAACTACTGTATGCTTCTTTTCACTTGCCAGCAACGAGTATCACCACAGAGGTGTAATGTGTGCAGCGGTTCACGCTACCATCACCACTGAACTGGCACCTCAACCAACTCAACCAGGATGAGTTGTTAGTGCAGTGACAAAATCCCCCCCCCCCCCCCCCCCCCCGCCTCTACATCCTGTTAATACAGCCAAATAGGCAAACTGTGAGCTGCACACACACAGGTGGGCTCACTACTTCTAATCTGTGCCACGTTTATAATCTTCATTTTTAATTAAAAATAACTGAGTTTGGTCTTTACATGCTTCATTGATGCAGTCAACAGATATTGGTGGTGAATGTAACCAGGTGAACGTATGGCACTTGTACAAAAAAAACCCACAAATGTCATCTTTTTTGACAAAAACTCTCTCTACCTGTTGAATTTGCATGTGGATGTAACTACATGCAGACAACACACACTTCCGTTTCACCCTAGTACTCCCAGAGCATAATAAGGAACAACATTAGGAATTCACTTTTAATCAAAAATTGAAAATACAAAAAGAAAGCCCAACATATTGGATTGGTTTCACATTTGTCTCTCTACAGTCAATATACAATATAACAATATAAATAAAGCCAAATATAGTCAACCCTCTTTCAAGACTGAGCTTATGAAAATAGTCTCGCCATGTGGTTTCCAAAGAGGGCGCCTGCGACATTGAGGGGTCTGCAAGGGGTTTCAGGGGTCCCTGATGAAATGAGGACTCATTGGAACACTTATCGTACACCCTATTTACCATAAGAGTTAATATATAGATAAATAAATAGAATATCATCATATCCTTTTGCATTCAATTTAATCTAACTACAAGGCTACTAAAAAAAAGTTTGGTCACTGTGATGCTGTCTGAATTTGAGCACTGGAGAGCGACATTTCAGCACTGGACAGCGCCACAGCAGCCTAGACAAGAGACCGTCTGATCCCAGCCTCACTATCCCATTCTGTCAGATGTCACTGAACTCGAACCTGACCCAGAGCACTCACTTCTTTCATTTCTGACCGTATATACACAGACACACCAGGCCTACATAAGGTCCTGTAAGACATCACGTTTCACGACAAGCACGACCGGCCTGTAAATACACTGGAAGCCTACCACACACATCGAGGGCGGGGAGGTTCCTCATGGGGAACGGATTTTAAACACTTGGATGAACAATTACAACCAAATGTTGGTGACAATGTAACTAATATAGCCCACAGAGGGAGTGTTAACAAATATGTCGCCACAATGCATTGACATGTTGTTGTGTTGGCACCATGTTTTAACTGCCTGCTATGCAAAAACTGACAGACGAGGTAGTCACGGCTACCGTCCCTTAGCCTACCCTTTATATATTTCTATCAGTCGAACACAGAAAGGGCAAATAAAACACAGAAAATGGACATTTAAAAGGGTTCATTTGCCCCTGAAGGCTCACACAGCCTGAAATATGGTGAGATATGTCATGTAGCTGTCCGCCCTCGCACGACAATCGACGACATTCAGTAGGAGGCTAGGCTATCCCCACCCCCCCGCTATGGGTTGCAAATATCACGTAAACTAGGCCTAAGCCTACTTCAGAGCTAATAATATCATCGTCTATAAGAAGGTCTGTAGAGTATTCGTCGAATAATGTCGACGCTTTCAATGTTCAACACGGTGTCCTTGCTGTTTCTTGAATTAGCTTAATCGTCACCTGTGGTTCAGCGACACAAAACGAAGGCCTGTACATGTTCATTAAGGACAAAAAAAGGCTTTATTTGATATGACGTTTTCTTCATGTGGTTTTAATTAGCCTGTGGGTAGTCGGACAGACTGTGTCCTTTTCAAATCAAACCAGTCCAAACTGGAAAAAAAATGCGTGCGTGCTCCGGGGAAAAGCAACAGACGACTAAATAAAAGAGACACAGAGCTCGTTTAACGTTACCGTGTAAACGGCAGAAATAAGGCAATATGATAATGTCTTTAAACCCCATAAACCCTCCGTCTGCTCCAAGGTTAGGCCGACGCGTTAGCCTCTACAGTTATGTTTGGGTCACACATATCAGAGAAATAATACAAAATAAATTCAAAAGCAGTAATCCATGTACCAATGGCATACTGACTAACGTGACTCCAGTGATATAACCTCAGTATTTGATGGAAAAGACACACACTAGTCTATATTCAGACACCGTTAATCTGATAGCATGCCAACATCAGTCGTGAGACCGAAATTGGAATTCATTATCTGGATTTTAAAAAGAAAAGCGCTTTAAACGATTTTGTACTCACATTTTCCTGGTAGTATTGGCTGGACAGCTGTGCTGAAATCCGGACTGGAAATGTTAGCGCGGTCTAAGTGGCTGGTAGATGGATGTGGATTGCCTTCTGCGCTCCTCTCTACCCTCTGGCACCCTTTGGTTTGGTTATTGTGGCGTTTCCCTGCCTATATAGCCTAGGAGGAGCACTGGCTGGTATATATCTGCCACTGAGATGTGTCCCCTCGCTACAAAACCTGCTTTCCTCTTCCTATGTACTCTACGGCGATGCGGCACCTGCAGGCTAATACTGGAGCCCGGCGCTGTCAGAGTCCGTAATGAAGGTGTAATAAACAGCCGCTTGGATTAGGTGGACAAAGATGGCTCGGTGACGTCAATCGCGGCGAGTTTCATGTTGAAATGGGTGACCGGATCTTCTGACACACCGTTTTATCACCCAGGTCGGCGCTGTTTTAATCTATATGTGTTGGTGTTGGGGCTGTACGTGGATTTCATTTACTTGCATTACATGTCATGGTCATGCTTGGGTTTAAAGCTTCAGTAAAGGAGCTTTATTTAATTGCAAGTCTGTATGTCAACAAAATGGCGTTCCTCGAAGGGGGTGTGGCGAGCTTCGCAGTAGGTGTCCGATTAAGTTTCATAGTGGGCTACATATGGAAAGGGATGTAATAGAGAGTGAACCTACCTCAAAGTAAATTACCAACCTTTTGTACTAATCTGAAATCAGTCGGCCTATGTTACTGTGAGTCTGTCAGATATAATTAATGTGAGGACAGGGTCTTTTAAGGTCATTTATGTCATTAAAATTGGCCCTTGGACCCCTTCCTGCTCCCTGAGGGAGGCTGTGGAGTTTCCCAGGCAAAGTAAAACAAACAAGCGGATTATTACAAAATAACCCAATGGATTTAGAGTTTGTTCTTCTAAATAGATGATTCATACTATATGATGACCCTTTATATATTTTTATATTCATATGTTTAGCCTTCTCTCTAAATATTTGTCTAAGCCAATAAGGAAATACAAACACATGTTAATTAATAGTTCTTAATTAAATTTCCATCAAACTAAATAGTTTTTTCGGTGCTGATAGTGGTGTTAAATCTTTAATCTTCAGTGACAACGCCAGAAAATTATGAGTAAAAGACAATAACGTTGTTAAGCTGTTGGCTATTTGGTTATTTAAAAAATCCAATATGCCAATATATTGGCCGATATATATTTTAAAACAAAATCCAGAAACCCGTTACAAAACATAAACAGATTTCCCTAACATTAGTCATTTGTAGTTATTTATGAGTTCTCACTAAAATAATATGATAATAGTTTGTTATTGTCACAACAGAACAGAGGAACATCAAAATATATTAAAGTTCTGATAAATGAAATGTATAAAAATACAAACTTAAGATATAAAACGTAAAGTCCTTTGAACAAATGCACATTAACAAAAAAGTGACCAGTGTTGCCAACAGTGACGTCATAGAGCGCCCTCTGGTGGACAAACTACGGAACAGCAACGCTCATAACATGGTTGACAGTCCGTTTTTAATTTTCAAATATTCATCTATCAGAATCATTTATTCATCATTATAAATGATTCTGATGAATGAATATCTAATATAAATCCTTTATGTGCCTTTTCATAAAGTCTTCATAAATCCCACTGCTTGTACAGATTTTTGAATGCATAAATACAGTCTCATAAAAATCGTTGCATTATAATCACACTGATGTTGAGCGAGATACTTCATATTGTTTATATTTGTTTTGTGCATTCAAGTGTTTACTGTTGTGCTGGTAAGTAACGCTGGAGCAATCTCTAATCAATCACTCAAAGGTCCCGTTACATATCCAACCTGCTAGGTCTCAGTTGACCTTACATGGCACATCGATTTTCTTTCTGCGCAGCTCGAGTCCCGTAGGCGCGAATAAATTACACAGGCTGAAGATCTCATGGGAGTTTGTCAATCTCACCACTGAACTCTTGCTTGACCAAATACGGGGCAGATGTTTTCTAGAATAGTTTCTACTTCCTCGTGTAGTGGCAAAAGAAAAGAAAATCAAATGTTTCTGTTCTTTTTTGCTTTAACATGCATAACAACAATATGTTTCCATAGGAGGCTGTTTGCTCATTCTTTTGATGATTAAGTAAGTTGAATACATTCCCTGATTTTTTTTTTTTAAAGCAGCACTGAGTCAAAGCAACTTCTAGAAGCAAAATGTTTATCCGTTCTCAGAAAAAGAAGCATTTAAAAGCATTTACCCTGGCTAAAGATTAAGTAACAAGAACTGTTTGAAATCAGACACGTGATCTTTTCATAACATATTTCTGACATGAGTTTCTCTCCAGCTCATTTTTGGCTGATACATAATAGCATCATCAACTGCTGTTTGCTTTGTCCACTTTCAACTTATTTAACCCTCCATTCCACGAGGGTCTATACAACCCATATAATTACATATCTTCACTGTAACTGAAACTATTACCTACACATGTTGTCAGTCATTTTGCCCCAGCGCTGGCAAATCGTCATCTGAACACTGCGTGTACAAGCTATATTGTGTGGTTCCATAAAATGGATGTACAGGTCTAGTCTTGTGTGTCATAGGATGATGTTAACTTGGTGGAGCCCACATGGTGGTGCTATAAGACAGCTTTGTTTTATTGCTAACATCCCAAAAAAAAAATAGATAGAGAGGTAGCTGGCTCATGGTTATGACCTCAGTGATATTTTGGAGACCATGCAGAATGTCACAATTTCTACAATTTAGACCAGGGGACTTCAACGTTTTTTTTTTTTAAGTCAAGGAGCCCTTAACTGAAAGAGACATGTAGCAGGGACCCCCTAATGCATATATTGTAAAATTATATATTAAACTGGACCTACAGTAATGTGTAGGGCAGCCTAAAGCCTTTATACATACATTTTTTTGCATAAATACTAAGCTATTAAAAAAGCCTAAAATTGTTGCCATGGTTTTATAAATCGTGTTGAACATGCATGTGGCACAGTGAATCCTTAGGATTAACTGGATCTCTGGATGGCCTTAGTGATTACCTTACTTGTAGGCAAGTAAGCAGTGGGGATTTAAAACAATAATTTAGAGCCCCCCCCCCCCCCCCCTTCCTTGACTCAGAGGACCCCCTAGGGTCCCGACCACCGTTTGAGATCCAGATTTGGAGTACATTCCCATTCATGCCTGTTGTGTAGTTTTTTGGTCCTCGTCCTCCGATCTGTTCGCAAACGCGACCCTGTTGGAGTATACTGCACGCCTTCCGAAGACCAGAGATTGCATGTACAGACCATGTTTCGGATATGAAAACTGAATCCGACATCTTTTATTTTCAGATCTTTGTTTTTTTTTTTTTTTTTTTTACACGGTTCTGTAAATCTCTAACTTTATGGTAATGCATTTCTAGTATCCTTTAACTTTTTTTTTTTATTATTTGGCAAATTTTGGATATGGACATTGTAGGCCATAATAATACTTGAATAGTTTTCCTCATCCTCTCTGTCTCAGTCTTGAACATATAGACAAAAATGAATTGCTATTAAAATTTGAGGATTTGGGAACAAATACACACTTGCACATCTGTTTGCAGCCACTCCAATGTTTCACACACACACACCACACCAGAAATGTATAATTGCTTCTATGTTCTTCATTACTCCATGTGCCTGTTCAGTTGTTGAATTTATTAGTATGTATCGTTTTAAAAATGAATTTTAAACAGCAAATTCATACAAATTAAATGGTTTCAGGTGCACTTACTGGTGTACTTGAAATGACCTGGAATGAACAGAACACACAATATTTTTCACATGATGTATTTTGATTTCGTTAAGTACACAATTCTGATAATGCAACGAGGAAACTGTGCAAAGAAGTTCTGGATAGAAGCTGTGAACAAATTCATTGTCATGTATAACCTGTTACTATTTCCCTCACGCTGTGGATGAGGGAAGAAGTGTAAAGTGTGGGAGCTCCAGCTCAGATACGCAAGTCTTTATCTATAATTGATCATAGACTTGCTTGAGGCATGACGTCTTTTGAAATCATGCCCACACAATCCTTCTACTCCATAGTCCAAGTCTAAAATATTTGAAAAAAAAATGGTATGGGAGTATGGATTATTCTGAATCACACAGACAGCAAACTGCGGTTTTATGTGGACCTATAGTCGCCTATGGAAATTTCCCGTTGACATAAAACTGCCATAGCTTTCCCTAAGGGCTCAGGAGAACAGGTTTCCACATGAAACACAGTCAATGCAGTTGCAACAGAGCTGGGAAATTCATTTTTTGTTAAAAAAGTGCCTTTACAGTACCCTATGAGGTATGCAATTTTGATGAGATGAGACAAGTGAAGATGTCAATGACTGACTGACAGGAGTGGTGTAGATAAAACACATTATGGTTGCACGGAGTTACACACACACACACTGTATGAACAATTTCATGGCACAATCTAATAAGAACAGAAAAACAGACAATGAATCCAAAAAAATAATACTTTGCGTGACACAATCCTGTTATTTAAAAAGGAAGGATTTCATTCACAGTTGTGGTCCTATTTTGCATTTGCTCACGTTCCAACAATCACAAAGGTGTGCGGCACCAGAACTATCCCTTAGCCCGTCAAAAGCCCAAAGCACCAATGTCTGAACAACCAAGCCAAACATCCCCGGTGAGGGTCTCAAAACCTTTCTATATATTGCTTATTTTTTTGGGGATGCATTTGTGCACAAATAAATCTCAGTGACAATTAACATTAACCACAAGTAAACCCATACACACCTGGGACGTCACTACCTTGTGATATATTGCACTGCTTATTATTTATATATTTTTTTTTTGACAAACAGAAATGTATTATACCGGTGCCAGACGTCTGTCAGTACACCCATGATACAGGCACCCACTGTGGGGTGGAGATGGCACGCTCCATGGCCTCCTCCACCACTTTCACGCTTTCATCCACGTCGTTGTTGACCAGAACCACATCAAAGAAGTGTCTATACGTGGTCAAAATGGCGTCCGACTCTTTCTGGATCATCTGCAGGCTTTCCGTCTAGAAGGCAAGACACAGAGGGTTAGCAGCTGCGGGCCGATTGAGTCTGGTGTTTCATAGTACTCGAGTGAACACAGGATGAAGATTTAGCACCTGGGCGGCTGTGTTGGTCGGAGCGATGAACACCACCAGAGGTGCAAAGTCAGCAGTCCGCAAGACTTTCAAGGTCTGCGTTCAAATGTTGAAGAAAAGAAAAGAAAAACGCGTTAGACTGATACAGCTAGTACAGGGGATTCAATTTACCAGGCCACCTTCACCTACAAGGGTTGCATCTATAGAACTATATTTCACACATTTTTAGGGGAATTTGAATGTTTTTGTTTTTCCTAATAGAGCAAGACAATACCTTTATGTCTCTACATGGAGTCGGCACTACACAGTTTATCAATGTACTGTAGGTGAATACACATTTTACTTTCCCAAAGACAGATAGTAGGTCTAACTTTAATTTAGGAATTTATATTGCTTTATGCATTGATTTCTAAATGAAAGAAATATGATTAAACACTTTCGATGTCCCACGTTAACCTACAGCCACAGCAGCGGAAAAAAGAGCTGTTCCAACACTCGGTTTGTGTAGATTAATCTTGTTAAAATGTTTCAAACTGCTCAGACACCTGTTAACTTTATGTTAAAATGGTAGTACAATTTACCTCAAACACAACCATTCCTTTCATATCACCCCCCCTCAAAACAGCCCGTGAATGCTAACCTGTGGTTCTACGTCCAGCAATGCAATTTTTTCTTGCTCGTGGATCTTCTGGATGGTCTCAATTTTGGTACCAAACATATTGCCCTGGAAGCTGCCGTACTCCAGAAGTTCATTTCCAGAGACGCACTTGGTCATGGCTTCATGAGAGATGAAATAATACTCGTGTCCATTCTCCTCCTCCTTACGTTGGGGTTTGGTGGTGTCTGCGCGGAAGGTGAAACGATTAGCCCAAGGAGATCTCAGCCAACTTGACTGTTCTATTGTGAGGACAAACTACTTACGTGGTGCAGGATAGGAAAACTTCTCAGGGTATTTGGTCAAGAGTGCATTTTTGATGTGACTCCTTCCTACGCCAGGTGCACCTAAACAGAGCAAATGTGTTTTATTTATTTGTATGGGCATTTCAATCAAACATTAACCTTAATGTTGAAATCTTTTTGTTTGCAGAGACGAACACCCAGAATAAAACTACCTGCAAATTGTTAAGAGGTTTTATTACAGTTCTGTACATTGGCAAGATTTGTAACATGCTTTGATAACGTGTATCAGTATAGATGTTCAGATATGTTTTATGATATCTTTAAGAATTTGATACCACTAATAAATAATGGAACTGAGCCTACCGATAAGCACCAGGGTTTTCCTTTTAAAAGCAGGTAGCTGAACGACCTCCTCATAAGAAATCACGTCCAGCTGATCAAAAACTGCAACAGAAGGGATTTTGGTTTAGACAAACCCACACTACAGTACAACTGAGAAAGAAAGAGAAAAGATATGTCCAGGAAACATGATTCCAGGGATCCACCCACTTGAGCTGTGTTTAGCCAGGTACTTGTCTTTGCACTTCTTTTTTTTCCCAAAAGGGCTGCAGGACTGACTGCCCTCTTTGGCCTTGCTTTTACTTGCCACCCTCCTGCAGCAGAAAAAAAA
>NC_045745.1:29686131-29689924 GCF_008692095.1 Etheostoma spectabile
AAAAAAAAGAGAGATTGAAGTCAGCTTTATGCTGATGTGGCGAATAATCTTATACGTCAATCTTCGTCAGATAGTGTGACAGAGCTGTTTACCATTCCTGGAGCTCGAGGGAGGGAATCAGTCCAGCGAAGTCAGCAGCAGCGCTCTCCACTCGGCCCTGCCACCAGTTGGGATCCTGCTTGTTGATAATCTGAATGATGTCACCAGTTTGAAACTTCAGACCTGCCTCTTTGCATGGGATGAGATCATCCTTGGCGGGGTCATAGTCAAACTGGGCCCTCATGTACATCTGCAGATTAGGGGTACATATGGGGTATTCACTTTTCTGGAGAAAATTAACACTCGAATGCAGTATGTATTGGGGTTTACTAGACATTAAAGATAACCTTACCAATGTGTTCAATCTCCCATCATCTAAGTCAGCTCTGAAAAGGTATCTGGTATCTAACTTTGTAAAAGTCTTTCAGCTAACCTTGTGACTTCTTCGTCTACAGTTTCTCTGAGCTCTATGAAGACTCTTTCTCCAGTTTTAGAATGAATCTATTTTCGAGTTATCCCAAATGACATACTGCTGTGCCAGATGCTTGCTGAGCATGACTGTCAGCAGATATTTAGCAGATCAGTAAAAAAAAAAAAAAAAAAAAAAAAAAAAAAAAAAAAAAAAAAGAACACTTTCAGTCACTCAAATGCTGGACAGTCATTATTTACTATCTGGCTTTTCAGTGAGCTCAAGCAAACGCTTGAAATTAAAAGCACAACATTTTGTTGTTCTTCAATGTTTAAGCCACAAACAAGTGGTACATCTCGCATTTATGTTCAAAATATCAACCTCAGCTCTACCACCACTGCTCTTATGTGTATTTCTCCATGTAGCAGTGCATCAGAAGCTGCTAACAGCTTGCTGACAGTGAGCCAAATCCACACATATTATTGTAATGAGAGCTTAACTTTATATGACTTTAAACACATACCTGCACAGAAGTCTAAATGTACGCACTAAATAATAAATACGCCAATGGGACTTTATATGACACATATATTAGATTCTGCAAATGTTAATTGGGAAATTCACCCTTAAACAGAAAGTACGCGTTCATGGTGTGATCTTGGACAGCTCAATTCATATAGTGAAAATTAACTATTTTCTCCCAGCTCCACATGCAAAGTATAACTGATCAAATACTCAATACACTTCCTGCAGCTCATCTGCAGAAAACATATTAAAGAGTAAACTGAAGCTACTTTTCTCTAGAACTTCTTCCGTACGTTCAATTGAGCAGCGGCATACAGTTTGTTCATACTACGCATTAGAATAATAACTAATGCTGGGAGTTGTAATGTTGTTTTTGAGAGAGATCAGATCAGGTACAAACCTTTCCCAAACGGTCAAAGATCACAGTAGGAACACATGTAAAATATTACTATTGTTAGTAGAAGTATTAAAAATGTGTTTTTTTTCCCCCAAAATTACTCCAGTGGAAGTTGTACACAGACAACATTATAACAGTACATAGTAAGATGTACTATGCATGGGTAAACTGGAGTGGAAAAAAAAAAAAAGAGTATTAACTACGCCAACATGTTAATGGACTATAAGGTTAAAAGTAGACTGCCATCACTGACCACAGCAAAGTCAGAACATACTGCAGTAAGAAACTGAAGTATTAAGACAAAAGTAACGTTGCTGGATGCAATGTATTTCTTCATTTAATTAAAACTATTGTAAACTGTGCCACAGACTATTGTTATGCATTGTTAACTCAAGCCAGCAGTGTTGTGGCCAGTAGTTGGCAGAATGAAACACACTACCAGAGTGGTTCAAGTCTAACTAGCAAAACTAATAAGAGCGAGGTTTTTTTTTTTTGTTTTTTTTTGTTTTTTTAAATATTTAAACTTATTGCATAGTCACCTGAGTTGTTCATTGACTAACAGAAGATTCCCCTAATAAAGAACAAAATCATTTTAACAAATAAGTTGTAGAGGAAGAAATGCAGTCAAAACCCATCTCTGTAGAAGTCACCACTAGAAGTCACCGTTGGATCTGAATGTAAGAGCCAATTCTCTTGGGTTACTCATTTCAAAAACACTTTGGAGAGAAGACATACTGTCGGAAACACAAAATTCCCCATAAAAACCCCCAGCTGAGTGCATAGTCTGCCAGCCGCGTTTTATATCATTACCTCACAGGCTCGGGATCGACTCTGCAGGTTGGGGACGATCTTCATCGTGACTACTCCATTGGTTTCTTTCTGCATGCAAAGATGACACTTTTTAACTCATATCTAGTTGTATAAAGTGCAGTCCTTATATACATAGTTGCATTAACTTTAGATCCAAAAATCATCAGGTATCAACCTACCAGGATCTTCTGGAGCTGATCTACACTGTGGTCGGTCACACTTTTCCCATTGATTTCTTTTATTTCGTCCCCTTCATGTAAGGAACCTGTAGCGAGGAAGACACCAGGAAAAGTGTAGTGTTGTGTTCAGTTTCTGCATGTATGGTCGTAATATGTGCTAGCAGCTACTGAAGTCAAACGTATTCTCCTGAGAGATAGGCTAAAGACAAGAAATGCATGATAGCCATTTATCAAAATGGCTACGACTGCAGTAGAAGTAGATTTTTACCAACAATTATAATGTTGAATGCCAGTCCAAATCCTCAAATAATATCAGACAAAGTGTAAACATATGTGTTTGAAAGATTTTAACCTGAACAATTTAAGCATGGTTTTACAGCTAGGCTTACGTAGGGCTTGAGAAATACATAAATATATAATATATAAATGATGTTGACCACCTCCAGTCCACACAGATGCTGATGCTAAAATAGATTTGCGGTGACTGGGACAAACTGTGGAGCTTTAGTGTAGACAATTTTCTAACTCATACACACACCAGGTCAACACACTCACCTACTACCACTCAAACAAATCAATAAATGGGATTAATTACCTTGCCTGTGGATCATGCCCCCGTGCAATATTCTGGCCACAGTGCACCTCTGTTTGTCGTTCAGCTTCAGCGTGACCCCCTGCAGACAAAGAGCACGGTCGAGGAGCAATCAGCAACACACATCTAAAAATAGAGAAGTCTGTCTGTCTGTCTGTCTGTCTGTCTGTCTGTCTGTCTGTCTGTCTGTCTGTCTGTCTGTCTGTCTGTCTGTCTGTCTGTCTGTGTGTAGATGGTATACCATTGGCTCTGAAGGATTCTTTTCAAATTCTACTTCTTTCATCTTGTTCAGTTCTGTGCCATTCAAGTGTCCAGCACTCCCGTTAGTGTATACCTCAGCTCCCTTATTTTCATAGGTTTGCATAGCAGCCTGTTGAAAAGAAAAAGAAAACACGTATTGTTTTATCTCACACAAAAAGAAATCCTCTTTCCTCAAAACGAAAAGAACCACACAGTTTAACGCTTCCTTTAAGCAAACGATTAAACTCAGTTCATCTGGACGGATCCGATCAATAAGACACCGGTATTTCCAATAAACTGCAAGTGGAAGCTTTTTTGCTAATGTGTGCCAACAGCCATGTTTCATTTGCAGTTTCGACATATGTTCAAGGTTGAAAATTAACCCAGTGTTATAACACCTCATTAGCCACGTCCAGTGATCTGGTCCACCCGGTCCATGTGGTCATGGAGACCGCCGGAGTCATCAAAGAGTAGCATTGATGTACGGAAGCTAATTCTAGCCTAGTGATTGGAATAGAAATCAAAGAAGAGACCAAAGGCTGATAATGCGGAATTATACTGGGCTTTTTTCACTTAAATGAACCCAAAAAAAAAAAAAAAAA
>NC_045745.1:29689934-29706264 GCF_008692095.1 Etheostoma spectabile
TGGTCTCTTGTCCCGGTCACCATTAAAGAAGGGATCCACATATTTGTTTCTAAAGATGATGTTTTTGGCATTTTAGGCCTTTATGTGATGGGACAGCTTAGCAATGAAAGGGGAGAGAGAGGGGGAATGACAAAGGGCCAGGCGCCGCCGTGTTTTTGTGTTTTTATCATGTATAACCTTGTAGCCTATGTTTTATGTAAAGCACATTGTGATTTGTATAAATGATAAGTGCTCTATAACTGCATTTTACTTACATTAGAAAGACTTCCTCTAACCAGTAAAGACAGTTCCATTATTGAGGAATCACATTAAATGTATCAGATACCCTATAATGATTCCTGGGACATAAACAGGCATTCTGTGGACAGCACTCACGTACAGTATAGAGCAACGAATGCATATTGTCAAAGAATATATGAAATCGGTCACTATAGTAACAGCAGAGACACAAATACGTGCATCAGCACAAATTGTCTGCATGGAAATTACACATCAGCACTGTTTCAGCAAAAAAACTATTATCTATCTTGCAGCGTCAGCACTACAATAAACCAATAAATATCATTATCATCTTCCTCCTCCTCCTCGCCTATAACTTCCGCCCTAAAATACTGTGCATACTGTAACAGTGGTTTGGGGTAATATGTGTTCTTTGTATCATTATAATCTTAAAAAAATATGTGTGTCACATTATTTGGACTTGTGGCTCCTTTGGAATACTTAATAATCGTTTCGTTAACGTTCCTCCACGGGCTGCGGGAGTCATGAAAGCCAAGCAGTTGTTTTTCTGTTCCACCAGATAGTTATTTAACAGCCTGTGCTGTTAATGTCAAGGCTGCCCAGTACCAGGAGGGAGTATTTGGACGGGCTCCCAGGGTCAAGCGATGAAATTACATCCTCTGAGGAAAGGAATCTGTACTGCAATCTTGCTACAGATAAAATCCCCACAAACAAATCTATCCTGAAACAACCCACGCTCATTTCTTTCTCCATCCGCTTTCAAACGCTTTCTCCAACACTTTCTACTTGTTAATCCTATTCCTTCATAGCAAAAGTGTATTTTCCATTAAGAGCTGCTCTAAAGACAATGAAAAAAAGGATTTCTGTGGAACCAGAAATCGTATTGTATGATGACATTTGTATTGTTTTTTTCCCCCTCCAATTTAGAACTACTGTGTGTGTCCATTATAGGCAGGAATAACTGCTCAACCTAAAAATATTCCGTGCTTTTCCTCAAGGCACAGAGCAAGAGACTTTATTTCCTCTCAACAAAGTGCTGACCGCGAGGACTGAGCAGGAAGGAAAGGGACAAAGGTTAAATGATAAATTTAAAGGCTTTAGCACACAACAACTGAACAAAGCTAACAGATGTCTCGCATTCTGTAGGCAATAAAGAGAATTTGTCTCACCTCCTGAATGCTAACATATTAACAGGATTAGAGTTGGGCAAGCACTTAAAAGTCATTTTTAATTAAATGTGTCTTATCAGAATTTTAACAATAAGCCCCTTCAGCGCTATCACTCACACTATCAGAGTGCAAAGAGATTAATGATTAGCCTAAAAGGTATTCAAACGGTTTGACAGAATGTGTCCCAATCACTGGTAACAATCAACACGTGTTGTTACTGTAAGCGGGGTCTCAAAGCCCTTACAGAAACCTAAATGCCAGTCCTGGGGGCGGAGAGGCAACAGGCGGCCAAGCGAAAGGCAAAAAATGCATTCAGGAAAGAGAAGAGCGCCTCCTGTTTTGGATTTGGCTTTATCGGGAAGTAGATCAAACAGAGAGCATTTCTGTAAGCCAATGTCTGGATAAAAGAATACACTATGAAGATCTACGCTATTGTTCTCCCTGCTTTTCTCTACATTAGCACCATGACAGACGACATGATACAAGCGGTCTCTTTCTCATCGGTTCTTCTTTCTCTTGAGACAATTTGCCTTTCAAGCCGAGGAATATTAATTCATAATCCTTTCCCACTGTAGGATAGAGGGTGGGTCCCCTGCCAAAAAAGGCAACGCAGTATTGATATCTTGAAGGAACACAGTGGTAATCAATATTTGACCTATATGGGAATGGAAGAATTTGGATACATTATACAGATACAGCTGGGAGGGCTGTACTGAAAACCCTCACAGAGTCATCTACCCCACTGTGGGTCTCACATGCTTGAAGCCTGACTTGCACAAACTGGTTTTGGTCTTAACGTGACAGTGAAAAGTGTGGCAAAACAACAAAAAAGCTGAGCAGTTGTCCTTGAGTTGAAATGCAGGATTGACTGTCTATATGGGGTGAGTGCACAGTGAGTCATGAGAACTTGGATTAGTCTCCAGAGGAGCAGAACAACATTACTGAGCTGGAATGTACAGAACAGAACAGGCCGCTTCACTTCACTCATTTTTATTACCATAAAACTCAAGGAAAACTACTAGGGGCTACAACTAACGATTATTTTGATTGTTGAATAATCTGTCGTTTATTTTCTTGATTAATTGAGGAGCTGTTTGGACTAGAAAATGTCTGAAAAAGTAAAAAAAAATTTAAAAAAAGTCAATAAATGCCTTGCCAAAGATATTCAGTTTACTGTCGAAAAGGAGTGAAGAAATTAGAAAATCTTCACAAAAGGGGAAGGTGGAATCAGAGAATTTAGACTTTTTCCCCCTGTAACAAATGACTCAAACTGATTAATTGATTATAGTTGGCGATTAATCTAATAGTTGACAACTAATTGATTAGGCTAATCGATTCTTCTTTGTAGCTCTAAAAGAATCCACAAGTTGCAGTCAATCAGCCAAATGCCATGTAAAATGTACACTCATGTAGTTCAACACGAGCAACATTCATCACAGCAGTCTGCACTGGGAGATAATGGACTATGTGACCTCGCTTAGAGACACTGATTTCACAAATCAGCACGAAGCAGAAGAACACGTTAGCAAGATTGTAGCTCAAGGCTAATGAACTGCAAACTGCTGATGTCAGGGAAGGAGTTTCCTCCCTTCACCATGTCCCTCAGCATCTCAGTGCTGACTTTCCAAATTCACAGAAGTAGTTTAGGACAAAGGGTTCCCTCCGTATAACTGGCTGTCAGCTGGTGGCCAAGGATTTAAGTTACCAGATAATTTGTGGTCACACATATCAGTTGTTGGCCAGCGTAAAAGGCAAAGTCAAAAGTTTCGCAACCTTATCCAGGCTTAAACACTTCCCTGCTTGTCTTCCCATCATCCTCTTCTTCTTCTTTCCCTACCTGGAAAACAAGTTTACATAGCTAAAATGTCAACGTGATGCATGTA
Source organism: Etheostoma spectabile (assembly GCF_008692095.1). Lineage (NCBI taxonomy): Eukaryota > Metazoa > Chordata > Actinopteri > Perciformes > Percidae > Etheostoma > Etheostoma spectabile. The sequence continues at coordinate 29,693,227 of NC_045745.1, forward strand.
GTAAACAACCTGCCTGGTCTCAGCTGACTGCTGCCACTGATTCAGCAGCAGCAGCCAAGCACTTGCTGTAGGCAAAGTTACACAACACTGTTAACTTTATCCATCTCCTTTGATAGAATATTGCATAACATTTTCCAGAAAATAGGCCTAATATTATGGTGTTTGGCTACTTTTAAGATGGCTATACAGTCATAGTATGGAATTATTCCAATACAGCTGGACATATGGAACGTCTGGCATGTGATATAGCCTTGTTTACCCAATTCGCCTACTGATTCCTGTATGTGGGTGGGGGGGAATGCAGAAGTGAAATTGCCAATGTAATGTCTAATGGGATCCACATCAGGCTGACTGAGCAATACTCAGCAATGCAGTAGTTACTAACACACCACTGCTGATGATGATGATTTGAGAAGAGAGACATACTCGCAGTCTATTAGTTCTTTGTTTCACCACATGTGATGTTAACACGAGCGGGTCTGTTGTTAGACATCTTGTCGAGGATCAAACATAGTCAGTTACAGAAAAAACACCCATGTGTGCCCCATCTCTGCTTCCCCCGGAAGCGATATTGCGTATCAGCGTTATATCAGAAGGAAAAAATGAAAGGTAAAAAATGACACCCTACCTTGTCAGACTTTGGTTTATTTTGGAGGAGCTTCTCCAGGTACAGATCGGAGAGGGCTGTCCGGACGCTGTTAACCGACTCCAGTATGACCGCAGGTTCGTTTTTATTGGATTTTAACGTCATCTTTCCGTTAGCTAAAACTGTGAACCCGACGTGTCCCCCCGCTCAATGTCCTAAAGAGGCTGGCCACAAAAACCGCTGATAAGGAGCCCTGACTGTGAAATAAGTCTCTATCTGAGACAGAAGTCCAAGGTTTTTATCAGCAGCAGGTAAAGTCCATGAGATGTGTGCTGCGGGGACACCGCTGACAAAGCAAGTAAACATGTAGCTGATTGCTGCGCCGCTTAGAGGGGCAGGCTTATGCTGCCTTCAGGTACGCCCTGTAAACTACCAAATCCCACTATTAGAGTTGTTTAAATTACCATGCCAGTTGTTACCAGTTGTTTATATTTACCACCTGTTTTTACAAATCACAATGGAGCATGTAACAGGAGTTGTTTTCTGGTTTTTTTGCGGTGTCTGTTTCTTTTGAGGCCCACATAGGCCTATTCTAGCGTAACACTTGTTCTTAATTGCGGATGTATCTTAGGCTACATGCATATTTAATACTTTCTAGCTAGCCTATTCATACAGTAGTTAAGACTTAAGCAAACTGTAGTCTAAGAAACACTGGAAGCTTCATTAAGTTGCCCTGCTCTGTTTTAGTCTTTTAATTTTTGTCTACTCAGTTTTTTCACGTTTTACAATTTTCGATTTCACAGTCTGCTCTAGCCTTACTGGACTTTTCATTCAAATCAAATTTTCATAAAAGTGTAAGATAAATAATAGAAACCTTCAATAGGTTATATAAGTATCGCTATCATGTTGTAGGACTCCTTAACTTCACAAGCAAGTTACCTTCATATTTCTCACTAACGTTCATATATCAGACAGTACTTGAATGCGGCATTACCGCAGCGCTCCCAGCAGGGCTAAGTGTGGCGACACTCCCATTGGACTCCGTTGTACGCTTTTTTTCTTGTAAGTCGTCCAAAGCTTTTTGGCTTTTTGCCGCCTACTTACGGATGTGCAGCCTCGCATAGTTCCAAACATCTGTTCTACGATAATACATCGGTTCTACGGCGTCGGACATGATTAGTTAGCTACCATTGCTGACCGTCGAGTAACTTCTGAGGTTAGTTGATTAAATAGCTACCTCTTTTGAATTGTCAACTGTCTATATTTTATCAGAGGCCCTTTCTAAAGTATATTGATCTTTATTTGTATGTGCACAGCCTAATTATATATTTAACTTGGTAGACGACCGATATTATAGCTATAGTTGGTTAGCTCAACTTTGCCAGCTATCTCCAGGGGTAAATTGATTAAGTAGCTATACGTTTTTTGAATTGTCCCTTTATGATGCAAATACTTACCTTTATTTGTATGTGTACAGCGCAGTCATCGGGGGATTCGGGGCTGCACTGAGCGGAACAGGCTAACACGTTATCCCACTGCTGCGCACCTAACGGCGGACAGCTCTGGTGGGAGAGACCGGGGTCTCGCGGTGTACTGCAGGCCTCTGGGAAAATGAGGCGCAATACAGGAGTCACTTAATGCTAAGTATTATTGTTTCCCCACCGTGTTTCTCTCTTCTTAACACATTTATTTATATATATATATATATACACACAATATTCATGTTTGTTCCTTCACTTTGTTCTTGTTAGACACACACACTTGTTGACTCACTCATTGTTTAATAAAAATACTATTTAATTCATCCAAGCGTAATGAGTTGTTATTCTTTAATATATTTGATACTTTGTGTATGGCTTTAGTCTCAAAATGATCATGGTTGTGTGGTCAACTGTGACACCTTGATTGATAAACAATAGTTAGGCTACACTTTTAATATTGTAATGAAATAATATAAACTGGTCCATTTATCAACTGTATATAATAATTATAGTTTGACTGAAGATGGAAAATAAGCAGCTTGTGTTTTTTTTTATGTGAACACATTTGAAGATGAAGCCCTATCTGTTCTAGTGTACATCAGTACATAAGAGACCTGACAATCACTGGAAGTAAAAGGTTTTTATTCTTGGGTAGTGGGTTCTCATTTTTGTGTGTTGTGGTAATAGTACTTTCCACCCTACCACTCCAAATGTAAAACTGACATTTACAAATATGCAATAATGGACAAACCGTGAAAGAAGTACATTGATGTGTGTTCTCATTTATATTTACCATTCAATATCTCACTCGCTGCTGTCAGTCCCACAGAAGAACATGACAGCGCGGCGCGTGGTTGGAACTATACAGGCTTACATGAACCACGTGACCCCCCCTCCTCCTCCTCCTGCTAGCGAGATCAACGAGTGTCGCAACTCTGGGCTGATGATAATCTCAGGCTTCAAGGAAGGAAAGATAACGGTAGACGTGTAGAGTTGTCCGTTATGAAGCACCGCGCCGGGCTGCAGTATGTTTGTCTGGGTGCTAATTAACAATTAATTAACTGGAGGGCACTCATTGGCTACATGGCGAATTGAGACCCAATTAACAGATCTTCCATAGGGGGGGCCACCAAATTATTGTTCATTTTTAGAATGTTTTTTTCAAAAATGAAAATGTCTTAACATGAATCCAACATATTATTAGTAAATATAAATTAGCCTATTTGGGGGGGCAATGCTGATAGACTCAGGGGCGTAGAACAAAATTCTGGGCCCTTTAGAGAGTAATTCTCTGTGGGCCCTACAGTTATTCATTATAGCATTTTTGGGCTCTCATCACATAAGGGCCCCGGTTACTCAGTCCCCTTTAATGTTTTTTTTTAAAGAGTTTTATTGAAGTTTTTCCAAAATACAGGTTCTAAACAGTAGGGATACATTATTAGAAAGCGAAGAAGAAAAAAACAACAACAGCAAACTATTACCAATTATGAGACGTGTCATTGCCATCTTTAAAGAAGCCATCCACAGAAACATTTAACCCGAAGGATTTACTGAGCCACATGCAAATTTAACATTAAAAAACAGGATTTATAAAATCAACAATTATTATTTTAATGGGTATGGAGTTAGATTCCTGCCAAAAGGTTGTACACAAAAAAATGTGTTGCACAAAATAAATGTTGTTTGCAAACTGGCTTCAAACGTTACACACACATAAAACTTGTTTACAAAACTGTCCCCAAACGTTGCACTCAAAATATCATTTATAAATTGTCCCCGAGTACAAACGGTCTCTGCTCGCTAAAACAGCCTCTCCTCGAGTACGAAACAATTCACACCCCTCTGCAGCAAATTTCTGCCAAAAGTCACGTGATACATTAAGAATAGTTCTGACTTTGTGACAGCAGGGGGCGCACTCAAAACAACTGAAACGCCGGTTGTGGCTGAGGAAGACAGACGGCATTTCACAGCTAACACCCATGAGCACCCCCAGGGGTGTTCCTAACTTTCACGGTGAAAATGAACATCTGACTATGTCATAACTATGCAGATAGAGCATTTACAATCACGGCAAGGGACCGTGTTGCTTTTCAAATCAAATATTGTTGTAGGCTTCAAGTGCCTACAACAATAGACAGTTATTTTTTTGTTAAAAAACAACAACATAAAACCTGAATTATGATCTGTTAACAATGCCTTTATCTGGGTATCCACTCTGGTTCTATCTATTTAAAATACCACAGTGAAGGGAGAAGCTAACCAGAGGGGCTAAAGCAAAAGTTGTTTTCAGCAGTGTTCAATTTCAGGCTAGCTTTCATGTTATTTGATTTGAAAAGTAACACGGTCCCTTGCCGTGACATAGCGGTGCCTTTAACTGAAATTGTAAATGCTCTATCTGCATAGTTATGACATAGTCAGATATTCATTTTTCACCGTGAAAGTTAGGAAACTCCCCTTGGGGTGTCATGGTGTTAGCTGTGAAATGCCGTCTGTTTCCTCAGCCAAACCGGGCGTTTCAGTTGTTTTGAGTGCGCCCCCTGCTGTCACAAAGTCAGAACTACTCTTAATGTATCACGTGACTTATGGCAGAAATTTGCCGCAGAGGGGTGTGGAATTGTTTCGTACTCGAGGAGAGGCTGTTTGAGCGAGCAGAGACCGTTTTGTACCGGGGACCATTTAAAAATGATATTTTGAGTGCAACGTTGGGGACAGTTTGTAAACAAGTTTTATTGTGTGTAACGTTTGAAGACAGTTTGCAAAACACTTTAATTTGTGTGCAACATTTTTTATGTACAAACAACTTTTATTTGTGTGCAAAAAATTTTTGTGTACAACCTTTTGGCAGGAATCTAACTCCATATTAATGGCTTGGTATACTATGTACTAAAAAGGTGTTTACTGAATGAAGGCTTTAAGGTTTAATATGCAACTTTATATAGGGGGTCCCTGCTTCGTCTCTCTCTGTCCTTGGGCCCAAATTCCCATCCCATGTATTTATCTGTACAGATCAATAAACCATGCATACACTTTATTTTGACAACAAGGCCTGAGTGATATGGAAACAATATTTAAATTTGAAAATCTACTTGTTTTCCCTGATTGTTGAAGTCCTGTTTCCTGTTGGCCTCAGATTGGAAATTTACATTTTTGCAACCTGCACTTTAAGCTCCTGAAATAACAAAAACATGTTGTTTCAAATCGATCAATGACATGTTCAATACCGAAAATGCCTTCTTGTTACACTTCAAACGTCTAATCTGTCATAATTTATGATCTTTGTTCCTCTGTTGAACTTCCAGATTTTTTTTTTGGGACATCCCAGTGTGCAGTAGTAGGGGCCTGGGGGTATTCTGTACAGACATCATGCTCTTCATTGGGAAACACAACAAAACAGAGTATAGGGGGGAAAAGAAAGATGTTTTCAGCCGGGTGATGAGTGTTAAGTCTCTGATACTCCTTCTATTTCCAGAAAGGAATCCAGAGGGACCAAAGTATGGTGGTGGACTGGTAGCTGGAGAGGTGCCAGTTCACCTCCTGGGCACTGCCAAGGTGCTCCTGAGCGAGGCACTGAACCCCCAACTGCTCGAGGCGCCTTCCCATGGGCAGCCCCCCCTCTGATATTTCTCCATTTAGTGCATGTATAGGTCCTGAGCATGTGCATGTAATGACAACAGAGTGTAAATTGTGATTTCCCCTCGCGGGATTAATAAAGTATGCATTATTATTATTATTATTATAACAAGTCTGCCAGTGCCTGGCCCCGCATGGATAGGGGTTAGCAAGCTCATGGCTTCACTTTGCCCCAAATTCAAATAGCCACCATGTTCCCATAGTAGAAACAGTCTTTCATGCTGTCAGGTTGGCAGCACACACTACTTTTGTCTCAGTTCCACCTGATTTACTCTCTAATTGTCTTGTGTCGTCCATCACCTCACATCCAGTTACTCGCCCTTTGCCCGCTAGTTGTCCTCGAGGGTCCCATCTCTCCTGCAGTATTTCCTAGATGATGTGAGGCACCTCTGCTGAAACGTAGACCACGTCCGCTGACATCATGAAATATCACACCCCTACGTCGTAAAACATGCAAAGAGTAACTGACTGAGGAAAACAAACTGCTTCAACTTGGGTCCCGGGCAAACAGCATCTTCCTTTACTTTTTACCTTTTAATAATAATAATAATAATACATTTTATTTATAACGCACTTTTCATTCCAAGGAATCTCAAAGTGCTACACAGGAGAATAATAACAATAAAAACAATCAGCACAAAAGTGCCTTTCTGAATAAAAAAGTCTTCAGTTCAGCTTTGAAAGTGTCCAGGTTCTGTACTGCTCTCAGGTCACTCGGGACCTGGTTCCAGAGCCGTGGTGCAGCTGAACAAAAAGCTCGGTCACCCATAGTACAAAGCCTTGTGGTGGGGACCTGAAGAAGCAATTGTCCTGTTGATCTGAGGGTGCGGGGGGAGGGTTTCAAGGTGATGAGTTCTTGTAGATATGATGGTGCATGTCCAGTGATACATTTTTGTGTAAGCATGAGGATTTTGTAGTCGATCCGGAATGAAACAGGGAGCCAGTGCAATGAGTATAGAATGGGAGTTATGTGATCCTATTTTCGGACTCTCATAAGGACTCTGGCAGTCTTCTCTTAATGGGAAGAAGTAGGCCTACTTGCAATGTTTTTTTTTTCTAAAGTATTAATATGAATACAGTACTAGTCCTACATTCAAGTGTTTACTTCAAGTGAAGTGAAGAGGTTCTTAAATTGACTGCTTAAGGTGGAGCCTTCAACTCTTGCATCATATTTGAATCGTTATGTGTGTAAAATCTGAATCTGCAACATTTCTCTGTCAGGTACACTACCGGTCAAAAAATTGGGGTCACTTATAATATTCCACACTACTCCGTTATAGACAGAATACCATCTGATCTGAGTGGGTGGTGTGGTGGAAGTTTCTGTACAGCAGGAGAGGAATTGTTTTGGAGAGTGAGACTTATAATAAATGTATATAATAAAGACAGCTGCACAACTGAGTCAAGGTTTGGTCTTTGGTGAGATTTAAGTATTCCCTGCAGGGACTAATCAAGTGGGAAGACAGTTTTCACAGAGTTAACACAGTAACAGTGTGACAACGTCTTTACGGAATGAAAACAGTAGCATCCCCGTGTTCTATCCTGTTTCCCCTAGAGGAGAAAATGACGTGTTTTGCGAAATACGTCTAATCTTACAGACATGTCGGAGCCTCTTCTTGACCGTGGACTTGCTTTGATAATACACAGCACCGGACAAATGTCTCCTTCAGACTCCAAGGCGTTGTCCTCGGGGAAAAAATGCAGAGACTAACAGAGTCTCTCCTTCAGGGAGGACATACAGGGAAGGGCTTTTAAAAGTCATACAACCTGAAAAACATTGTGAATGATTACATGAATAATCCATGCAAATTATAGAAGGATACATGAAATCATGCTTATTTGTAATTGATGGGTGTTTCTAATAATTACCCTGTGTTCGTTAACCAAATCTATCTTTCCAGTACTCAACAGGAGACAAAGTGAAATTATTCTTGCAGCAAGGGAAGCCTCTGTGACACCTCTGAGCAACGTTTCTTTATTGCATGAGTGAAGCAAGTCACGGTGACAGATGTACAACCGTGGGAGTGTCGCTGGTCTGATGTGGGTGCGCTACGTGAAGCAGTTGGATACATTGAAAAATACCTTCAAAGAACACTGCCTGCAGAATATTGCAGAGTTTGCAGTCTATGCCTGAACACACACACACACACACACACACATAGACATAGAAACTAAGATACACAAAGTGAGATACACACAGAACCTTCTGCACAGAAACTCAGGCCTGAATTTCTGTGCTATCAAGGTTGTAACCATGTATGGTAGAGAAACGTTAAGATATGGTGTCAGACAGTAATTACTCAAATGAAAACATATTCATAACCATATATGAGTTGCGCACCACACAAACTGACTGTTTCTAAGCATTTCAGGCCCTCTACCATATTAAAAACCATAGATGAACTCACATCACATATCTAGTATTTTAAACATAACAGGCTCTCTAACAGTGATTTTCCCATTACAATTGCTGATCTTGCAATATCTACGTTGCCCTTTATCAGCTACCATTCATCCAATGTTCCAAAGGCAGATTCTGTTTACTAATCTGATATCATTTAAAAAAAAATAATAATAAATAAACTAGAAAAACATTGGAGAACCCTTTCGCAATTATGGAAGCGCATAATGCAATCTGAAAACTGCTGAGCAGGTATTCTGTCTACAATGGAGTGCAATGGAAATTTCTAAGTGACGTCAAACTTTTGACAGGTAGTGTAGATGTAGTAGTACAATGTATTCCTCTGAAATAGAAGTACACAGTGAGTCAGTAATATACAGTAGAATACTCTGAAATGCGTTTGGTGGGCCTTCTGTAAGTTATTCCTGGGAACAAAGAGTTAGAGTAGTAACAAATTCAATATTTTTTCATATCTAAACAGCATAATAAATATATATCTTTGGCAACTGGTAACCATTTAATTTCATCACAGTGCAGTATTTCATATTTAATCATTTCATTTCATTACTGTGCAATATTTAATACTAAAGACTTGATACAACAATAACTATATTATTTTCATAATGCGTATACAAACCCTTTAAAAAAATCTTTCTTACTATTTTACACATGTACTGTATATAGTTGTCTCAAGAACTGTGCACCACAACCCCCCCCCTCCTTTTTTTTTCTTCTTCACTACTTATATTTTATATATCTTGATGACACTGTAAAGGGATTGCTTCAGTCTCATTTGCACAGGTACTGCACGTGTGTATAATGTGACACACACACACACACACACACACACACACACACACACACACACACACACATCCGGGTTTTTGGGATCAAGAACACGCATGTGCCAAACTGCCCTACCAAAGACACACCGGTCCCCAGTGTAGGTCAGGGTTACAGTGTATGAACCGGTTAAACTCTGCAACATTTTCAAATCCCAACCATAAACCATGTTTAATTATTAATCTAAATTAAGCATATTGAGACATGTTGTGGGATGAAAGACTTAAAGAAGCGAAGCGCTAAAGAGGCGTATCAGTTCAGCGACTGCACGGTGGCTTCTCGGTAAAGAAGGCGGTTGTTGTCTTAAGTTTGGGGGTTTATTTCATTCTGTTTATCACACCTTGTGTCCACCATGTTGACCATGTTCCGTGGGATGTTGCGACCCGCGTTGAAACAGGCTCAGCTGTCCCCTGGAGTCAGAAACGCACAGCTACCATGGAGACACAAGACGCACATCCGCGCGTGTGCTGCGACTTCAGCAACTTTGCAGCCACTCCAACACTGTCTCGGTGAGTTCAATAACATGTAAACACACATTGGAGAGGCAAAGCTCACTATTAACTTCGTGCATTCTGTAATCGCCAGTGCTCAACTACGGAGGGACGGCGATGCATTTGAACTACGTGTGGCTGCGCGACCACTGCCGCTCTGCTGCGTCGTACAACTCCAGCACCAACCAGAGAAACCTGGACACCGGGAGCATAGACCTGGACATCCGTCCCGACCATGCAGCTCTGCAAAATGGCCATCTCGTCCTTACATGTAAATTTAAATTAGGGTGACCAGACGTCCCCGGTTTCCGGGGACAGTCCCCAAACGAGCATGCAGCCCACAAGGAGGCATCAGGTCTCTTTGAGACAACCACGAGTAGCCTTTGAGACCAGACACCCACAGCATAAGACATGAGACATCTCCAAGCTGCCAGACTGGCTGCTAAGGTATTAAAAGCGTTATAGTATGGTATCTGCCTGTCCATATTGTGATACCCATTTAAAACGTTATTATAATATGTTCCTGCTCATGTACATACACCACCACCTGGACTTAAATTACCACCTAGTCACTTATCACTTTATCACTTCAACACTGACACTTTAATATAATTATGTCGTTTCTTTGTTTATTTGACAATGTTTTATTATTGTTATTTTGTTGTCTTATACTGTCTTTTTTATCTATTTTGTATTTATTTTTCACTTGCTAAAACTGCTGCGGGAATTTTCAATTTCCTTGCGGAGTCTCCCAAAGGATAATAAAGAGAAGTATAAGTCTAAGTCTAAGTCTATGTCAGACGGGACCCAACTGGGCTGACATGAGCCGGCAATTTCACTGGCAGAACAATGTTTCCTTACCACACTTGGCTTCTGCAGGCTGTGATTCCTCTAACCCCAAAGGTGGCAACTAAATCCCTCTTGGTCTTTTTCCAACTTGTGTGCGCCGGGTTGTGCACTTGAGAGCGTTCCACATACACTCAAGTAGGTACAGCAAATATGCAGGCTTCCCATTCAATTTGGCGGGGATAGTGTGTTTAGGCTGCAGAGGTAGGGGCTGCAGGGGGGGCGGAACAATCCACGCCTTTGAAACAGATTAACTTTTGGAAAGCCCTGCTTGGCAATTGGTACCTGGCGATCAGACTCGTTTGTTGTTTGAGGCGTGTGACAGTACCGTAAAGTAATGTAAATGTAAATGTGCTGTATTTATTAGCGCCTTTCCGTCTTAACACTGCTCAAAGCGCTTTACATCTACGGAACATTCACCATTCACACATTCATACACTGTGGCGGGGCTGCCGTACAAGTGCACCTGTCTCAGATAAATTCATACACATTCACACTCGATGCGCAGCACGGGGGCAACTGGGGTTCAGTGTCTTGCCCAGGACACTTCGACAAGGCTGAGGGGCGGGGATCGAACCACCAACCTTCTGATGGCGGCAATCCGCTCGACCATGAGCCACAGCCGTAAACATTACTGCTCTATCGCTGCCACGCCTCTATCGCTGCCACAAGACAGTTTTATAACACTATTTGGGTTAAAAAAAAACAATCACAAGCACAGATCTACCCAGGAGTTTGTGTAAAGCTGACTGTTTTGGTTAAACTTGTTTAACTCTGCCTGCTGGCCTCTCACAGGGCGGGGGGTTGGATGGCTGGGAGCCCCACCAATGTGGGTGATTAGGTGGAGAACAAGGTGCTAGAAAGAGCCCCTATAGGTTCATAGCTTGGTAGCAATTTGATCATTGGATATTGCATAAATGTGTGGCTTTCTGTCAAAAGCTGCATTTCACCTTTATAGAAGTGTATTTTGTGCTATCTGGGCATGTGTAAATAAAGTGGGTTTAATCAAATTGCCCCAAACTAATAAGACACAGAAAACGGTGTGGCAGTACTGGTGGTTTGTGAGTCTCTAACAGTGTAGCCGTCATATATATTCTGCCGTGCAATGGTACGCTTCTAAAACAAAGTAAGCTTTACTGACACAATTAGCACAGTAACAATTGAGTTTGAGACCATGACATTGTGTCCAACTACGGTAGCTTGGTGTGGATATGTCTTTTTATTTATGGACAGGACACAATGGAAGCAGTCCATGGCTTCTTTCATTGCCTGACCACACTTCAAGTTAACTGAAACAGTGTGATCTTAACCCATAAAGCACTGTCATCGCAGAGGGAAAAGTCCACCTCCTATGGTATCATAACTGTTTTTAACTACTTTTGTAATGCACTGTAACATGTTTAACAACGTGCACCAGATGAGCACAAAATACATTAAATTAAAGTGTAATGCAGCTTTTGACACAAAGCCACATGTTTATATGCAATATCCAAATAAATCAAATTTCTGCCTAGGGTCTCCTGGGGCCCCGGGGGTTAGGGACTTGTGCCAGTTGGCATCCAGCCTCATGTCATGACTTATTACAGTGTCATTACAATGCATTTCTTTTGGATGCCTTTTCTGCCATATAACTTTAAAACACTTTGGGCATGTTTTGCCTGATAACCGTTATGTTTCAGCTTGGTAGAACAACTTGAAAATTGGATTTACATTAAGGTGACCAGATTTCTCACAAAATCCGGGACATTTTCAGCTCAGAAGCGTATTTACCTCCAAAAAAGTAATGTTTTTATTTTTGTAAAACTTAAAACGGGGACACTAGACCTAGAGCTGTTCTTATTAGGGGAGACCCCCCCCACCCCCCCCCCCTGCATCCTAGTCCACTCACTACACCTCAAGATAGAAAGTCCAAATATTTCAAGATAAAAAAATCCATCTATATTTCAAGATAAAAAGTCCTAATATTTCAAAAAAAGTCCTAATATTCAAGATAGAAAGTCTTAATATTTCAAAATATAAAGTCCTATAGTCCTAATATTTCAAGATAGAAAGTCCTAATATTTCAAGATAGAAAGTCCTAATGTTTCAGATAGAACGTCCTAATATTCAAGATAGAAAGTCTTAATATTTCAAGATAGAAAGTCTTATAGTCTAAGTCCATAGCCTATATTTCAAGATAGAACGTCTCAATATTTCATAATGTTGTAAGTTTACTGAACTACTGACGCTTTGCTTTACTGCTCAAGGCTTGTTTCTGCAACAGCTCATTGAGAATCAGATACAAAAACTACTGAGGACATATTTTCCTTTGACAGTGATGCAGTATTAAACGAGATCGCTGCAATGGAAGTTAATAGGATAATTGTCCAGCTTGTATTACGTTCATAAAGTGCTGTTTAGCTAACAGACTCAGTTAATATTCTAAGTGTCTGACAACATTATGGAAGGATTTCTAGGAGGTCGACCTTTCTGTAAGATTAAGATCCTTTTTAAAACATAAAAGTCCGCGAAATTGCGTCGCTAAACCCACCAGACTCCATGTAAATAATCACTGATTTTAGCATCGTAACACACGGCTTCTAAAACCTCTCTGAGCACCGCTGGCTCTGGTGCCTGAGCTTGCGTGTGTTGGGTGTGAGATTATCGGCTACGTTTTGTCAGTTTTGTCTTTCTTTCATTCCAATTTCGGGTCTTTCAGTCACAGTGAAAACCGGGGACATTTCCGGGGACAGATCCAGCCGGGACAGGTAGCCAAAAACG